>NW_009229063.1:0-9895 GCF_000690835.1 Fulmarus glacialis | reverse complement strand
ACTTAAAGTTTTTTTTATATATATATATATTTATATATGTGTGTTTATGTTGACATATACCTTAAAAAGTTAGCAGTACTTTTTACTTTTTAGCATTTTCATGAAATACTTGGAATCCAACCTGGAGAAGCACGTTTATTTCTAAATGGCCTTCATATTGACCTGGATTTTCATGATCCTTTTAGGTAAGACGGTACATTTTGTTTGAAGTAATATTGGAGAAGTTGTGCTCATGGTGATAGATAATCTCATCTGTTGCATTTTGGGGGCCTGGAAATGCTTCAGTAGAGGGAATACTGGTTTACAGTGGCTTTGCTTTGAATATGAACATTGTATAAGTAGTTGAAAACAGCATTTTCTCTTGGAGTATGTTTTCTAATTTGCTTACAATTTTACAACTCGCCATGTAAAATTGATTTGGAAATGGAGGGAATCCAACATGTATGTATAAAAAGGTGGGAAAAGCACTTTATAAAAAGTAAGGTAAGTGCTTTCACATCCCTATTTCTTAAAAATTACAAAAAATTAGCAGGCTTTAAATTTAGATACACAACACCTTGGGTTATTTTTGGCATGCTTGTGAGTCTGTGTCTGGCCACCTTTTATAATAAGTTCTGTTAATACAGAACTAATACGCTTTTTGGTGTAAGAAATCTTTTTCCAGTTTGTGTAATTATAGTATAATTATTTTGGGTGTGACTTGCTTCTTTTATGCAAGCACTCATAAACTGTAAACATTTTCCCTTGCATTCTTCTGTAGGTTGTCAACAGCAGGACAGACACGACTACTTCAAAATCGTCTTTAGTGGCCTGTAAACTATCAGTAAATCTACTGATGCTAAGGCTGATGGTTTTTTTCATGCTCCTATGATTTGGCAGAGTCTACAATTTTTAATTTTCTATTTTTTAACTCAAAATGTCTTCTTTTCTTCTCCATGAAGATTCTTAAACTTTCTTGGTTTTAGCACTTACACTTGCAATTTTTATTTAATTTTTTTCTCAGCCAGAGTTTTGAGATGGAGTCACTTGCATCTTTTTTTGGTAATGATGCAAAAATTAATAGTGCTTTTTAATGCTAGTGCTAGGTTTAATTTCAATATAATTTAGAAGAAACCATTCAGAATAGAGAAAACTCAAAATGAAGCAAGATAGAAATAAAGGCATTTGTAAAATCTTGCCTGCTGTGTTCCGCTACTGAGTACTTCAGGTTTGTTTCCATTCTCATATTGAATTTTCAGATTGCAACAAATATTCCAGAGTTTTAAAGAGTCTTCTTCTAGAGGTGTAGCTATGTGTTTCCTCTGTGCTGTTTTCAGGGTTCTGCCATGATGCAGACTTAGAGCTTGTCTGTGTCACCATCGCTTGCTGCCTGCTTCTCTACACACTTGCAAAGCTTCCTCTTAGGGTACCCCCCGCATTGGTTTCTGCCTCAACCAAGACAATGCAGCAAGCAACCTTCCACTCTGCTGTCCTGCCACGTCTTACTAAAGATGGATGAAATTCCTTCATATAAAATAAATGTGAATGAACGAAAGAGTTGTATAATCTGTTATAATTCTGTTTTGAAATAAGTTAGAGACATGTAGTGTTATTAATTGATTTTGTTTTAAACATTTGACTGCAAGAGAATATAAAAATTATTTTTAATACTAAAAATAAGCCTTGCATTAATAGTCTTTGCAATATTTTTTCTTTTTATGTCATGACAAGAGTTCTATGTAGACATTATGCATTTTGTCTTCCTGAAAAAGCATCTTAGAGACTCTTAAACTGGAAGGAAAAGTGATGCATGGCCTTCATGAACTTGGAATCAAAGAGGAGATCCTGAGTAAATTTATGAGGTTGCATGTACATCCTACAGATGACAGTTATGCGCTAGATATTCGTCACTCTTCAATAATAGTAAGTAATTAAACAATTATTTATTTAAATATTACATATTTGATAATGAGGCATGTATGAGGCAGTCTATCTTTTTTTGTAGTGTAATTGAAATTCTAGGCATAAGACCATATATCAATAAGCAGTTTAAAATGTTTTGGAGGGTGATATCTCTTCAATATATTTTAAGAGTAATTTTCTCTAGCCTATACCTGATTAAAATTTTAAGATGTAGGATGTTTAAAAGAAAAGAGGAATGTATCTAAGAGTAGTTGCACACTCATAGCTATAGAATTTGACTTTGCAGCAATTAATCTAGCTACATAACATCTTCGTATTATTCAAGACTGCTAAATGTGCTTTACAAGTATGATAAGTGAATTGTGGACAACTGAAATATTTTGTTTATAATTGTCCAATGACTGTTTTTTCCCCTTCTTTAAAATTTACACAGTTTTCATTACAAAGGTTATATGCCAGTGGAAAAGGCGCTAAAATACTGTTTTTCTTCACCTGAAAGAACCATATTTCACTATTCTGTTTGCCAGGTATAGACAGGCTTGCACAGAAAACAGTAGAAGAACAAATTGGCCATATATTAATTAGTTATTCTGATATATCTAAAGTGCTGCTGTGGGTTATAGGTAAATACTGTATTTGTCTTACAAGATGGTTATGCTGTGTTACACACATATCTGTGTGATATGTTGTTATGACCTTTCTATTGTGAAAGTAGTTTCCACACTTGAAAAAATTGGTTTTATTCACATCCTGGTACAGAGTACAAGTGGTCTTTTTTCCTTTTCTATCCATTATTAATTTTATTATGTACTGCAAATAAAAAACCCAAACAGTTTGATAGAAAAGGAAAAAAAATTAGTTTTAGAAGCTATTTTCTGTTACTATTTCAAAAAGAAGATAAAACATTTTACTTTTTCCAGGCTTTCCATGTGTTTTAAAATATCTTTATTTATACATACATATTTTACTCAATGTTTAATGTGTGGTTTTTAAATGGCTGCCTTTTTTGTTTTAGTGGGTTAATAATATAGAACAAGATCACAGCTATAGCACATGGCCTGCAAGCTATCAGGAACTGCTAAAACCTGCATTTCCCGGAGTTATACAGCAGATTAGACGCAATTTATATAATTTGGTAAGTTTGGAGAACTTAATTTTTTTGCATAGTGTATGTATTAATATGTGGACAGACAATTTATTGAAAAATACACATGCTGTATTAATTGTTAAGGTAGGTTAGAATTTCATGGTTTCTATGTGGGTCTGCTAATAGTAGTGAAAATCTTTTTGTCTAGTGAGTCATATGTGATTATTAGTCTGATTTCCAGAAGTGGACTTGGGCACAGTTTTGTCAGGAGCTTTTCTGTTCCTTTCCATGCTACATATAGATAATTCACTACTATCAAGGAATTTTCTTCATAGTACACTACTGCGAGAAGGTAATGATAACTGTCCTTGTTTTAGAGATGGTGAACTGAGATACAAAAAGATCTAAGTTATAAAGCATACTAATTATGAATGTCTTGTAGCCTAATTTTTCCTCTGTACATAGCGTTCTGTATCACTTAGTAAGTTAAGGAAACAGCTATTGCTGATTTAAATTGAAATTTAAATTACAAAAGATAATTTTATGAATCATAGAATGGTTTGGGTTGGAAGGGACCTTTAAAGGTCATCTAGTCCAACCCTCCTGCAATGAGCAGGGACATCTTCAACTAGATCAGGTTGATCAAAGCTCTGTCCAACCTGACCTTGAACACTTCCAATGATGGGCCCTTGTGACACCTGTGGTGTCCCACCACCCTCATTTCTTCATATTCAATGTAAATCTACCCTCTTTTAGTTTAAAGTTGTTACCTCTTGTTCAGTCACAGTGTCACTACTGTGTCACTACTACTGGTAAAAAGCCTCTCTTCATCTTTCTTACAAGCCTCCTTTAAGTATTGAAAGGCTGCAATGAGGTCTCCCCAGAGCCTTCTCTTCTCCACGCTAAACAACCCCAACTCTCTCAGTCTGTCCTCATAGGAAGGTGTTCCAGCCCTCTGATCATTTTTGTGGCCCTCCTCTGGACCTGGTCCAACAGGTCCATGTCTTTCCCATCCTGATGGCTCCAGAGCTGGACGCAGTACTTCAGGTGGGGTCTCACCAGAGCAGAGTAGAGGAGTAGAATCACCTCCCTTGACCTGCTGGCCATGCTTCTTTTGATGCAGCCTAGGGGATACGGTTGGCCTTCTGGGCTGCGAGCACACATCGCTGGCTCATGTCCACCTTTTCATCCACCAGTAGCCCCGAGTCCTTCTTGGCAGGGCTGCTCTCAATCCCTTCATCCCCCAGCCTGTATTGATTCTGGGAGTTGCCCCGACCCAGGTGCAGGACCCTGCACTTGGCCTTGTTGAACCTCATGAGGTTCACATGGGCCCACTTCTCAAGCTTGTCCAGGTCCCTCTGGATGGCATCCTGTCGCTCAGACGTGTCAACCCCACCACTCAGCTTGGTGTCATCTGCAAACTTGCTGAGGGTGCACTCGATCCCACTGTCAGTGATGAAGATACTAAACAATACTGGTCCCAATATGGACCCCTAAGGGGCACGACTCATCACTGATCTCCATCCAGACATTGAGCCATTGACCACTACCTTCTGGATGTGACCATCCAGCCAATTCCTTATCCACCGAATAGTCCATCCATCAAATCCGTACCTCTCCAATTTAGAGAGAAGGATGTAGTGGGGGACCATGTCAAAGGCCTTACAGAAGTCCAGATAGATGACATCGGTAGCCCTTCCCTTGTCCACTGATGTAGTCACTCCAAGTGACATGAAGTTCAGTATATAAAAAGACAACCAAAATACAAGCAATATGTAATAAAAAATGTATGTTCATAATGAAGCATAAGATGTGTAATACGAAGTAGATTGCATTGTGTATTCAAAGTTAAATATTGGCATAGATGTATATAACAGCTACATTATAGAAATCTACAACATATCATTTAACTATAATCTGAGGGGGAGGGAGTGTTCAAAATTTTTAAAATTATTCTGCTGCATTTCAGCTACTCTAGCAAAATTACGATAAATTCTAAGGGGAGTTGCAGTGCAAAGTGGAATAAATAAGGTACCAATGTCATAATTAAATCTGCATAAGGATAATCTACCTACGCAGATTCCAGTTTTAGATTCTGTGCATGCCTGAAAGATCTGATTTTACACTTTAAGCTACAGTAAGTGAAAGAGTGAATACAAAGATATGTGAGACAGGAAGGAAGAATTCTTTCCCAATGCTCTGTTTTTTAATTAAAGTTTTAAGTTAATATGTTCTGTTTATTTATTTTGGTTTGGTTTTCACAACAGAAGAGTTACTTGAAAGAAGTAATAGAAAAATCAGCATTAGATCCTTTTTAATTAAATGTCAAGTTCCTTAATAAAAACAAAGTATTGGCACAGAGTCTTTCAAAGGAGAGTAGTGATATCACTTGGTTTGAAGTTCAATAAACGGTTAAATCCTGTTTTCAGTATTTGGTCCAAATTCATTAATTCTGAAGTTATTTTCATTTATACTCTTTAATGTTTTCTTACAATGAATGCTCTAGGAAATTGAAAACAGTTGGGGCGCACAGCTCCTTTGGAAATTTCTGTTCTTATCTTAGATTTTATGTGTGAAAAAAAATAACATCAAGAATAAATATTGACTGTATAATATGTTTTCGCTTCTTAGGTGCTTTTTGTTGATCCTGTCCAAGAAGATACAGGTGATTATATGAAACTGGCAGAATTATTCAATCATCATAATGTACCACTTAGGTAAGGAAAACTGAAAATCTTGAAGAAAAGTCTTAAAAAGAAGGTTGCTTTCCTTTTTTCTTCTTCATCTTCCTTTCTGCTAGGCAAAGATGTGTATTCAAATGAAGTCCAATGCAACAACATTCTGATAAGACACATTGATTACCCACTTGTGTTAAGCTTACTCGGGTATTAAGTATTCTTAAGCAAATAGGTTGCAAGGGATAACATACCTGAATGTGTGGAAAATGAACTGCAAAAGTCTGATAAAAAATTAGCTTGTCAAATAGTCCCACTGGATGCCCATGTGAAGTTGCATCCTAAGCAAAATATTCTGTAAGTAAAACATGATTTGAGGGCAGTTTTGAATTTAGTTCCTTCAATTGAGGTTGCTTTACCTAATTTTGTTTTTATATAATTACTTAAAGCGAGATTATCCTCACCAAGTTTTGAATTTCTAAAAATTAGTTGTCTGAGTCTGAATTAGTCATCATTTGAGAGAAACAGATACTTCTGAGGAAGAATCTGGTTGGTCTGAGATGCCTACTTTAACAAAAAATGAATTGCTCTCAGAAGCGCCTGTTTATTTTCACAGCTTATAAAAGAAGAGAAGGGTGTCCAAACTAGATCCAAGGTTCAGCAAAATGAATTCCGTGTTGAATATTTAAAATCTTCCTGTGAAGTGGCTTTTTGTTTCCTCAATAAATTACAGGCTTTTCATTTTCCTTTAAAATTTTACTAATTCTGATAATTGTTTTGGGGTTTTTTGGTTTTTATCATTCCATGACAAAGAAGTAATGGAGGACAGATATTAGTTATCATCTGTGCATTTTGTCACTGTTGTCACTACCTGGGAGACAATACTGCTTTAGTCCTTGAGGAGAATATAGCCTAGAACCTAATTTGCCTTTTCTGATACATAACAGCATAATAGCAGCCAAACTGGGTCACACTAAAGGTCCATTTAGGTCAGTCTGTCTGCAACAAGCCACAAGGAGCTGCCTAGGTACAATAAAAAGAACAGGGCAACCAGGTACTTTGCCCGAGTATTTTCCTGGCTTTCGCGCATTTGGAAATCAAAGAATTCCAGACCCAGATGGAGTTTCTAAATATAAACCTCAATGGGTTTCTTGTCCATAAACTTTTCTGGTTTCCCCTTGAATTCATGTAGAGTTTTAGCACCCACAGGATCCTTTTCCAGGTGTTTTCACAGTTGAACTACGTAGTGTATGAAGAACTGCTTTGTTTGTTTTGAGCCAGACTTTCAGTAGCTTCATTTACTGTCTCTGTAGCTCTTCTAATTGGGAGAGAGACTAAGTCTCTCCCACTCTCTAGATGGCAGTCATGATTTTATAAAGCTCTGCCGTATTTGACTACAGTAATTTCATAGAATCATAGAATGGTTTGGGTTGGAAGGAACCTTAAAGATCATCTAGTTCCAAACCCCCTGCCATGGGCAGGGGCACCTTCCTGGACCAGGTTCTCAAAGCCCCATCCAACCTGGCCTTGAACACTTCCATGGTGGAGCATCCACAACTTCTCTGGGCAACCTGTTCCAGTGCCTTACCACCCTCATAGTGAAGAATTTCTTCCTTATATCTAATCTAAATCTACCCTCTTTCAGTTTAAAGCCATTACCCCTTGTCCTATCACTACATCCCCTTGTAAAAAGTCCCTCTCCAGCTTTCTTGTAGGCCCCCTTCAGGGGGGCCCCTGGAAGTCTGCTATAAGGTCTCTCCGGAGCCTTCTCTTCTGCAGGCTGAACAACCCCAACTCTCAGCCTGTCTTCATAAGAGAGGTGGTCCAGTCCTCTAGTTATTCCTTGCCTGGAAGCTGTTCCAAAGCTTCCAAAGCTATTTTTGTTTTTGAGTTGTCCTTCTCTGAACTTTCTTAGTTTTAATATAACTTCTCTGAGATGAGAGCAACAGCCATGTACACAGTATTCAAGATGTGGACAAGCCATGGAGTCTATACTGTCGTATAATATTTTGCTTTGCTGACTGTTCCTGCGGCACCCAGATGACACAAGACATCAGGAAAAGTTATTTACAATAAGGAGAGACGTAAAAAATGGGAGAAGCAATTAATTGTAGAACATCGTGCACCTTTATGCGTTAATTATTACTTATATCTTTTTAGAAACCTTGCTGTATTTCTTACTTCCCTCTGTCCTTTGATCTAATGCACACCTGATTATGTCCTGAACATCTCTTTAAACAATTTTATACTGATATGACAGATTTCGTTTTAATAGTTTTAAAATATCTAATGTGAAGTGGCTATCCAAATGAAAAGCTGACTTCCTAATCCAACTCATTGAATTATCATTTGTAAATATGAAGGTCTTCTGAAACATGGGCTCAGCATTGCAGATTGTCATGTTGTAGTAGCTCTCATGTATCATAAGATCAGTAGGTCTCTCATGTTCTTGTAGCAGCTATGATGGAGCTGTACGCTTTGTGGAAATATTTGGAAGATGCACAGTGTTTTGTATAGCAGAAGTCAGCTTTGTATCTCTGTGATACTCCTTTAGAAAGACTGATTCCCTTGTTCTGTCTTACAATTCACCTCTTTTTGATAGTTGGCATAATTTTCAAGCTTTCAACCGACTGCTGCGTAGAGAAGCAGTCTTTATCCACATTATCCACTGCTGTCATATGTGTAGTCAGGAATAGGCAACAGCTTATACAGCTGTATTTCATAGATGGCTGCAATAGTGTGAGTCAGTTACACGTTATTAAGTGGTTTGGGTTGCAGTTTGGCAGTCAGAGACATCCCCACCTGTAGGTGTGCTAATAAGTAAATGTAGAGGAGAACAAAGTTGAATAGCTGCTTCCATAGGGATTTTTCATGGAGCAACTCTTTTGTGCACTGTTGGGTTTGTCTTGGGAGAAGTGACAGCTAATGGTAGAGGATTTTGCTTCAGACCTCGTATGAATATCATTAGCTGCACATATTCAGGATGATTCAAGGATGTGTTCTGGAAAACTACATGAAGTTGATCCCTGAACTGCTGCAACACCAAAGTATTCACATAAAATCCATTTCTGTTTCATAAAAGTACCTGGTTTTGGCCATCTTCTTCCCATTCCTCTCTCCCATTATATAAGCAGGCTTGATGTTGAAGTGCAGGGGTGGAGGGGAGGGTATCTATTCTTTAAAGAAAATTTACTGATACCAGACAGTGGAAGGCTTGGAAATCCTTAGAAGGATTCTGATGGCTTTGTGCTCACAAAATTCCAGGTGACTGGCAGAATCCACCTTCCGAGTCTTCATCTCTTAATGCAGGCTACTGTGTTCATGAATAGGCATGTATTTCTCCTCTTGGGAATCTGTATATTCTAGCTATGGGTGTACATATGTTCTGTCACTTGTGACTGGAAGATTTTCCTTTGAAATTTTCGTACTCTTGCTCCTCCTTACCTATTGCTTGTGACATGGCATGCAGCTTTTCTACTCTGTTTCCTTCCTTTCACTGTCAGAAACTGGCCTAGTGTTTTCTGGTCCAGGTCAATTTGCCAGTCCCAAAGATCCTCAGTGGAAGCATCTTTCTTGTCCTTTTCCTATACCAGCTAAGATGGAAGTGACTGTAATGATCAGAAGTCCTTTCAAATAGTGTGGTAGAGACCAGAAGGATCCTTATGTGTTCTCAGCAGGGAATATAACTTAAAATATCTTCATTTTTAACTCTCCTGAGTCTTCAGTCTGTGAAAGACTTTGTGCTTTAGTCATTGTGCCACTATTTGCAGTCTGTTGGACCGGATTGTCTCATTGCTCAAAGCCTTTGTTCCCTGGAGAAACAGGATCTTCACATCAGTATCTTAGACTTTTGAGCCTTCTGGAGTGTGTGCCAAACCTTTCAGTGACATCTTCATGAGTTACATGTGCAAATGATGATGCTCAATTTAATCAAAGTATTTTGTATAGACAAACAAGTGGCTCTTAGGTTTGAATTTCCCCTGCTATTGTAGAACACCAAATCCCTGTTATGCTTCATGCTGTAAAGATAGTATGGCCTGATCAATCAATTTTTTTTTTTTTTCATGAGAACAGTATCAAAATACCACCTCCACTAGGAGTTTTCTCAGTTTTTTTCCTCTCAAGCCTCATATTTCTAGGGCTTTTTTCATTTAATGGAGATGTAGGGAATTATAGTAGATGTGGTAAAATTGCTATGAATGGAGAATCATAGAATCGTAGAATCATTAAG
>NW_009229062.1:0-46918 GCF_000690835.1 Fulmarus glacialis | reverse complement strand
GCTTTGCTGCCTGGCTTGCGCCGTTGTCCGAGGGAAAGGCCTGGCCTTCGCTGGCGGCACCATGGGGTGGTCTGGGGGAGAAGAGGAACAGGAGCTGGGGGAGGCCGGCCCTGTGCGGGCTGTGCCGGGCACCTCTGCCATGGAGAGCAGCCCTTCCGTGGCCCCAGCACGTCTGTGCCTTTGCCAGCCTTCCTGCAAGGGGACGAGGCCTCTTTCACATAGGTTGTGAGCACCTTGTTGTGTCCCTATGCGGCATGTAGGCCCCTTAAACTGCCAAAGACCAGGTGGGAGTTGAACTGGATGGTGCTGACCAGCCTAAATTATCGAATGGCTTCATCCCGTCGCTGTAGCTGTAATGCCAGCACGAAGGTGAGGTTCCGCTAATGTGTTGGGCTGCGACTGTGACAACTGAGGTACTGAAGTTTTTCAGGACTTTCTTGCTAGGCCGTGAGCTTTATACTTAAAATCAGCTATGCTGAAAACTGGCTCTGGAAATAACTTCCATACCACCTGAACAAATACACTGTGAATAGGAGAACCAACAGAGATCTAGGGTAAAGCAGGAATAAAAAAACAAATCCCATTTCTGTTAACCTAGGATATTCTATGCCCGTCCTTAGCTGTGCTGTCTATGCAGGCACAGTGCAGTTGCTCTGCAGTCATGTGTCTTTGGCTAGAGAATTTGTATAATAGCACCTTCCTCAGTCATCTTTTTAATCTCTCTCAGCACTGAAAATTCCCTATGCTAGAGTTGAAGTGCCTGAGGGAAGAGAGTTTTTTTGTCATGGAGATAATGTGGAGTCATGCAAATTCCATTCTGTTCAGTATTTTACTCAGAGAACATATCTTAGAAACCTGGTGCCCTCTTTTCCCATGCAACTGATGAAGCTCCCTTAGGAGTTCTGTTATCAGCTTATCATAGACATTTAACCTTGGCCTATGTAGCAACAGACATACTATAAAATAGGCATTTTAAATTTTTTTCCTTATAGCAGGAATAATGAAAGTGGAATCTCAAAGTTTTCTGTGTGTGTGTCTTGCAAAATACAGCACTTGCAGCACACATAAGAAGAAGCACTAGTTTCTGAAGACAGCTTTTTAGCCAGATGACTTGCACATGGCCTCATTGTTTTCTTCCCCAGTGCCTTTACCCTTTGAATGCTGGCTTCTAGTTTGGGCTGAGTCTCCTCCTGTGTGACACAGAAGCTTGCTGTAGAAAAACTGCTTGACTGTCCCCTTTGCAAGAGGAGGGAGTAACCCTTCGGGGTGCTGAATATTCTTAAGCCCTGAGAGCTTCCAGGCGAAATCCACGCTGGCACACAGGCAGCCTGAGAGTTCGGGCACCTGAATTGTGTTGTGGGCTGGATCACCGTAGAGCTCACTTAGAAAAATAAAATTAACAATATCCACTTTTGCAGAGCTTTTTGAGCTTTATAGTCGGAGCACTGTATCATTGCTTAGTCGTACTGTATTTATTTTTACTTGAACAGCGCCGTTGGTGTCGATGGGACTTGCCAAAATGTGCTTGCTGAGGCCTTGAACCAGCAATACCGGACCTAATGATCCTCTTCCCAACAGTCTTAGTTGTTTAGAGAATTTTTTGACGCGCACAAATAAAGGCACTTAAAAAACAAATAGCACCTGATTTCCATATATAGAGTCTTTGGGAAAATACCACCCCATCAATTATGTGGTTTTTTTAAACACTGCCTTTTATTTCTCTGTCTAAAGGGGCCCATTTAATACTGCGAGTAATGTTCTGAGTAATACCGGGCTTGGCACAAATGAGGCGCTTAACTGAGTTCCTTATTTTTATTATCCATTGTCTGCTAACCAGTTTTTTGTTGTTTCATTTATTTGCCTTTTCCCCGGGGAAGGAAGGATGGCAGCTCGGCGTGCGCTGAAAGCTGTCTTGGTGGATCTCAGCGGCACACTTCACATTGAAGACTCAGCTGTGCCAGGCGCGCAGGAAGCTCTTAAAAGGCAAGCTACCTTTTTCGATTTCCTCTGGTAGGTTATGTCAGCGTTGTTTGCACAAAGACGATTCTTTAAGTAAACAGGCCTGAAGGTTCTGCCTTTCTGTGCTGTCGTGGATAAGCAAATACGTGGCCAAATTATGCTTTTATTTACACCTGTATTAATACTAAGAGAAATCAGCAAAGGGCCTAGATATTGAAAAGTTGCCATGTATCACCTGAGCCCCCGCAGCTTTCCTAAGGTGCTCTCTAGGTCTTTTCTAACTCTTTTCTGAACAGAAAAAGACAATATTCAGAGTGTTTCCGCTAATTCATTCGGGACTACAGCCTTAGCCAAAGTGGAAAGTAGTTAGGTTAACCTGAATTACCCCATGTACACCAAAGTCACTTCAGCTGAGCTGTTCCTCGGTGCTTTGTTTAACTACAGGAACCTGATTGTTTGTCTAAGCCCTGAGCTCTGTGGTGAGCTAAAGTGGAATAACAGAATAACTTGGCCTAGTGAGCAAGGCATCCTTTGCAGAGTTCTCATTTTATTTGGTCTTTCAGGCAAGGCTTTGCTTTATTATTTTTAAAATTTCTTTCTGCTAGGTAAACAACCTCAGTCGTTTTTTAGTTTGAGAAACGTTTGATAATACAGCCCATCTTTGGTAGGAATTTCAACACGTTAATAAACAGGACAGTTAAGTACCTCTTTCTCTTCTGATGAAAGGGTGCCTAAAGAAACTGAGGCATAGTAAAATGACTTAATCTGGCCGAATCAGTGGCAAAATAGCATATGCAACTCCAGGGAACTTTGTTCTGTGTTATGACACTGTTATCCTGGAGCAGACATCTTGCAATGGGTGAAGAGAAACACAAAGTGATATATGCTATCATGATGGGTGAGGGAGGACACCTTAAGTTGCTGGGACAGTAAGAATTAATCAGGAGAGAGGAATAGGGTTGAATTAACGATGAGAAGCTTTTACTGGAGTTGTATTGGCTGCTTAGGTTTTTATAAAGCTAGACTGTTACTCAGAGGAAAAGTTCACAGAGGGATTAGGAAACTCTGCATTTCTTTTCACAAATAATTCTGTGGAAATAATTATCTCCTAAAGATGTAAAATTGCAAGGAAGTAAAAACTGCTAAAGCATTGGGTACTCATTCATTACCCATTCATTCACTGGACCTTGTTTGCCTGGTGTTTCACGCTGCAGGGAGAAGTTGTGCCAGGTGAGAGTCAGCATTCTCGAAAATCCCTATATATATATATGAAAAAAATGGTGATATTGTCGAGAAGAGCTCAATATCTGTCCTGTCTGCTGCTCACCTCCAAACCCCCAGGCAGTAGACTGGACAGAAGAAATGGCTTCTGTAGAATCAGGAGACAAACTGTTTTATAAAGCCACTGCTTCTCCTTTGTCTTCTGCTTCTGCTTGATTCCTACTGAGCCGTGTCCTGGCTGTGGCAAGGGAGGAGGCTGGAGAAGGGATAAGGTGGAGAGAGAGTCTGGTGCTGTTTGTCAGCAGAGGTGCAGCCTACTGTCACAGGTACAGAGAGCAGGTGTCATTTCGCTGCAAAGAACAGCCAGGTCTTTTTGCTTAGAGGTTTGAACAAAATATTTTCTCATGCTCTTTTCTGCTAATCCATGTCATTGTCCTTCCTAAAGAGATGCTGAAATGATTGGCATGCAGCTTGCTTAGGGAACAAATGGATAGATTCCATTTTTAGGGTTACTTCTCAGTATTGGGGTCCATAGGAAAAAAATACGGCAACGAGGGGACTTTTTTACCAGTTCACACTTGTGAAGGGTCAGTGTATCTGACAAACGAGAATGAAGTGGCAGGTGCAAGCAAGTCTCCAGTGTTGACCAACTTTATTTTGATGTTCTCCATGCAGTCGTGATGCCAGTGTTTGTTTCTATAGCAACAAACAGAGAAAGTGATGGTGGGGGAATAATTAAAGGGAACACCGTTGAAATTGTCATTTAAAATTATTTGATTGTTTGGTAGCATGTACTGTCAGTGTAGGGCAATAATGTGGTTTTATGTGATGTCGGTGTTCCTCAGTAAAGGGAGAAATGGCTGCAAAAGCTGACATAAAATCACCACACAGGTAACATAGGCTCCTAGAGCATCCTGCATCTCTGAATGAGCCACAGCTGCTGTGAAATTCACTCGGCATGTGGAGTTCAATATATTAATTTAGCAACAAGGTTCTTTTGTTTATTTATTTTGGTTCAGGATGCTGTTGATCCAGTTCGAATTAAAAGGCTTTTCAAACTAGTTGTTGTTGACCATAGATGTGTTTGCTGCTACTATGAGGATGGAGTTTGGAATCACTGTTTTCCTCCAGACTTTTCCTGGTAGAAGCAAAGCAGGGGAGACCTGGTCTTGTTCTGGTAGCTGTAATTCTTGCCATCTGTTTCACATTGCCCTCCAGTCCACAGAAGTTAACAACCTCATGGGTCTTGTGTGGCACCATTACTCTGGGATGTGTAGTCTTTTACTCTGCAGCCTTTAGACAAACGGTCCTTTTTCAGTCCCAAAGAGACGTACGAGTATGTAAACAGAAGGGTGCTGTGGCCAGTTTGCCTTTCCTCTTCATCCATCAGGCTGCGCAGCGCTCCGGTTACCATTCGATTTGTGACAAACACCACAAAGGAGTGCAAAAGAGACCTGCTGGAGAGGCTGACGAAACTGGGGTTTGACATCGCAGAAAATGAGATCTTCACGTCTCTGACAGCAGCCAGAAATCTTCTGGAGCAAAAGCAGGTGCGGCCTCTCCTTCTGGTGGACGATAAGGCCCTGCCTGATTTCACAGGTGAGGTGGTCAGAAAACAGCATGGGGGAAGTGACTGAACAACTAAGGAAACATGGTGCTCTCCGTTTTGTAGCATGACAGTCATATATATACTACTAGCTGTGATGAAGCCTGAAATGTGGAACTCTCCAGTGTCATAAAGGTCCTTTCTTCTTTCTAAATTAACGTTAAATGGTCTGAAGTCATAGCTTCTTGAGGAGTAGTGGAAATGGCAGCCAAAACCTTCAAATACTCAGGAATTCAGGTAAAACTCAATACTTCTTATTAATTTCCAGTGTAAAAAAAAAGTAATACTTATCACTAGATTATTGGAGATTTATTGCATCTGCCAGTGCTGATGTGTTTTATACCAAAGGTGTGTCAATTTGTTGGAAATCAGGTTTCCCTCGGCTATTGTACAGAGATTTTCCTCGTAAAGCCAGTGTGTAGGCACACGCCGGAGGCTATTTCTCTCTTACTAGATTATTATTAAATGTAAAATCTCCAGGTAGTTATTGTTATTTGTATTGAACATCTAGGTCTCACTCCATGTATTTTGATACCTTAATTGGTGACAGAAGGTTCATTGCCCTGAGTTCTCTAGATTGTCATCTCTAAAGACCTGGTTAAAACTTGCTTTACTTTCACATATCCCCATTTCCCTCCCTCAACAATAAGGGGAGTAAAAGATGATATATTCTAACTTGGACATGTGTGGCAGGTGCCTGAAGCTAGGACAGTTAGTCCTTGACTTAACCACATCGTTGTTTCAGCTGTAGTGAAGAAACCCACATTTTTAACGTACTCAGAGTTGAAAACTGTATATTGCATATTCAGACTTTCATTTAAAGTCAAGGCAGCAAAAATGTGGATGGCTTACCACTGCTCCCGGCCCCATGCCTTGTGAACTGAAATCCTTATGGCTGTGTAATTTAAGTAGCTTCTAATCTTGCTAGGAGCTAGACAATTCCTGTTAAATTTTAGTGCCGTAGTCTAGTCAGTAATCTTCAGAAAGATAAGTGTTCAGGAGAAAAGTCTCTGTGGGCTCTGAGAGCAATGAAAGCTGATAATCTGTTCCACCTAACATCGTACCCAGAGAAATACACCCCCAGCAATATTCTGTATTTGTGTTCTCAGGAAGCCTTTCTTGGGTCAGAAACAGCAGCTGTTTCACCAAAGGTGCTTAAATCAGTTTAATCTCCGTGTATTTGGGATCTTTCCATCAGTTTTACAGTAGCTGATGCTAATTTTGTAAAAGATAGCAAAGATAGAGGTATCAGCGGAGTACATTGGTGGCATTTTCTGTGTTGCTTCGACCTGGAATGGATTGTTTTGTTTCTTTTTGCTACAAGCGGTCATATTCTCTCAGTGCTGCTCTTGAAACATTTAAGTACAAGGAGAATGTTTCAAATTCCTGCTAATGGCTGATATTGAACTATTCTTGGCTAATCTCTCTACAAAGTTGGTCACAGATGGATGAATGTAATCCATTCTTGGTTAAAGGACCCAGATGGTTTTGGATGGTGTCACAAATCCACATGGCACCTCCGAGTGTACATTTTGCTGTCTGAGCTAACTGAAGGACATGCGGCAGGAGACATCAGCCAGCAGGCTGCGATGACACTCTGGAGACCCAGGAGCTCTAGTTATCCCAGTACAGGCGTAGAGGATATGCTGTGTGAAGGTGGAACAAAACCCCCAGCAAGTGTAGGATGCAGCTGATACTTAACCTGTCCTAAATAAAAATCTCTGGTACTCCTGTTCCTCCTGTAGATTCTACCCTGCTTCCATTGCTTGGTTCTGTTCAGAGATGGCACTGCCATGTAAAAACAGTCATGCTCCTCTGGAGCAATGCAGGATAGAGGAGGTGCAAGCTGTTCTCGAGGGGGCTAATCCACATTAAAAAAACGACCTTCCAGAAGAGCCAAAACTAATCTAGTGTAACAACTTCTAGGTCATGCTGCAATACTGTCTTTGCCATCATAACCGGACTGATATGTAGAACAACAGTCAGGCTTTTTAGAATCATAGAATAGTTTGGGTTGGAATGGGCGTTTGAGGGTCATCCAGTCCAACCCCCCTGCCATGGGCAGGGACATCTTCAACTAGATCAGGTTGCTCAGAGCCCCGTCCAACCTGACCTTGAATGTTTCCAGGGAAGGGGCATCTACCACCTCTCTGGGCAACCTGTGCCCCCACCACCGTCACTGTAAACAATATCTTCCTTCCATCTAGTCTGAATCACTCCTCTTTTAGTTCAAAACCATTCCCCCTTGTCCTGTCGCTACAGGCCCTGCTAAAAAGTCTGTCCCCATCTTTCTTCTAAGCCCCCTTTAAGTACTGAAAGGCCGCAATAAGGTCTCCCTGGAGCCTTCTCTTCTCCAGGCTGAACAACCCCAACTCTCTCAGCCTGTCCTCATAGCAGAGGTGTTCCATCCCCCTGATAATCTTCGTGGCCTCCTCTGGACCTGCTCCAACAGGTCCATGTCTGTCCTGTGCTGAGGACCCCCAAGCTGGATGCAGCACTGCAGGGGGGGTCTCACCAGAGCAGAGCAGAGGGGCAGAAGCACCTCCCTCGACCTGCTGGCCACGCTGCTTTGGATGCAGCCCAGGATACGGCCGGCCTTCTGGGCTGCCAGTGCACATTTACCATAAGTGGAGTTTTCCGTGACTAGAGGGAATAGAAAAACTGGACGGAATTCACCAGTCTTCCTGCTTTACTGTCTTACAAAGCAGATGAATATATGTAGAAAGAGATTCTTAGATAACAAAAAGTCATTCAGTTAAAGAAGTGATTTGTGCGGTCTGCTGCATTTCAGTGGAGGCAGTGAGAGAATCACTGTTCAACAGTTGCTGTTAAGACTCTCCAGCTGCAGAGCTGTGTTCATCGTGAAGGGTGGCAGAGTCTGGATAGATCAACACCTTTTCCACAGATGCTTTCCTCATTTCTAAAAGACGTAAAACTAACCTATGTGATGTCGGAAAATGCTCATTTTTGCTGTGAAGTGATTAATTGCACTTGTTGGCTGTGTACTGCTAAGTATGAATGAAATTCTGTTGGCTCAGAGTCATGTTTTGATTTTCCAGGGATAGCCACTGATGACCCCAACGCAGTGGTGGTAGGACTGGCTCCTGAGCACTTTCACTATGAGATGATGAACAGAGCATTTCGGTAAGTCAGCCCCTCCTGGTGGCTTTTTGAATGGTGGCTGTCTTGTGCCGGGCTCTGTACCGCTATATAGGCGAGGAAATCCTTCTCATATGGGAAGAAGAGGGTGGTAGCAATATCACTGTTACGTAGCGTGATTATGGACGGTGTCTTCCGCCGTGTTTGAGAGAGAGACACTAACCTTGGTGGATTTGGGACCTTAACCATGAACTTTGGGCAGTCCAGCCCTGGTTTTCATAGCTTTCAGTCTGTAAATAAACTATAGAAGTACAGTCACAGTTGTCATTGAGGTTAAAAAGTTAGCAATGCTTCAAGAAGAAATACAGAAACCCAAGGATGTTGGGAAGTATTTGGGAGGCAGCTTCTGTGTTCAAACCTCAGCCTTTGGAGCTCAAATATTATAGGGAAGGAAATCCAGTATTTAGGGCAGATTATTCCTTACCTACCTAGTGCAGGATTTCTAGCAATTTCTTCTGAATCATCTTGTGTTCAGGAGTGGCCAGCACAATATGCTGGCTAGATGAACTATGGATCTGATCCCGTCTGTCTTATTTCCAAAGCTCTTCGTTTTGTCTGTTAAGGGGCAAATCAGATAAAATGTATCTGTGACTGTACAGGAGCCAAGATGCAATAGTGTGTGCAGAGGTGCATAGCCATGCGTCCTTCTCTCTAGTTCTAGCTCAGCACAGCACTCTTGATTTTAACTTGGAAAAAACCTTTTGCTTCAAAGACTTGAGCGTGAGCCTGTTGCTGAGTTTAGCCCCGTTGATGTGCCTTTTGTTTGTTGTGAAATGCGCAGAGAAAGGTCGTTTGAACATCCCACCTCCCCTGCACCCCAACGGAGCCTGCTGTGCCTCCGTTTCATTTCGCTGGGAGCTCTCTGAACCTGCTGTCCCTCAGCAGTGGTTTAGGCCGAGCTGATCAGCCTGGCCTTGTGGCAGAGGAGGAGCAGTCACCTGCACAGCCCGTCCCAGCTGCGGGTGTGCTAATCCCCGCAGGCAGCTGGTGACCAACTTCAGTGCTGTCTCAGAGCTAAAGAGGACATCTCCTAACACCCTGGATAACTCCCTGCTGTGCTACAATACATGTGATGAGTCCTTTCCGCTCTTTGCTCACGGGATGATGGCTACCGCACAATTTTTCACCTTGGAATTTGAAAAAAACTGATCTCAAGCACCTTAATTTGCCTTTATAACCACTAAATCCAAAGAGGGAGTATCAATTACTGCTCACCAGTATGTTACGGAGGCTTCTTGGAGTAGGAAGCCAATGCTGTCCTTATCTGCATGCCAGTTCTATGTCATAAGAACATGTATTGACCCAAGAGGATTCTCTGGCAGCCTCATTAGTGCTTGTGGCCAATGGCATCGATTTTAGAGTTTTACAGCGCACTCAAGAGTGGACTCTAATTTCACAACAGCGTGAACTTAACCCATTATGTATTCCAGTGCTTACATAATTTTATTTATTGATATTTCTGTCATGAATATATTAACCATTGAATGATAGTCATTAGCTGCCTCGGACTGGAGACCTGGACACTTAGAACAAGAAACTAGTCGTTGCATTCAGGGTCCCTGAGGGCCCCAGGCTTCCCCTGGCCAGCACATGCAGGAAAGTCTGCAGATCTGGCCCTGTGGAGGTGGGCGAGGTTATCCCAGGCTGGATTTGGGCTTTTTGCATTAAACACAGAATTGGACCCTTGCTCTGGTGATGGAAGGAAGGTGCTGAAGGCCAAATCCAGTCCCCTGCAGCGAGCAGTGGGTGCGGCATGGCCTTGCTGTCCAAGAGAGACATGTATTCGAGGGGGTAGCATGGAGTGCATGCTGCCTGAGCATCCTATGACCAGGGCTGTCTGGGTGGTGCAGCTGAGTACTGAGCAAGGCTGAGCCCTTCAGCTCCCTTGCCTTGTGACAGACGCGTTCCCAGCCGCTTGGCTGACTTGTCTTCCTCCAGGCAGACTTCATCCTCTGTGAATCTGTCCTAGATTTGCCCGGTGTTTTCCTGGTCCTGTGTTTCAGGCCGAGCAGAGGCCCTAGGATGGGCTCTGTCTGATCTTTAACATCTCACTGACTTGTTCTGGGTTTTTCCCCCAGTCCTCTATTGAGGATAAACTGTTTTGCTGGTGTCGGTTTTGTTTGGTCTAAATGGAAATATTAACTACTGGCCGCATTCTCTTCTTCTTGAGCCTTATGCCATGTCCTTTACTTTATTCCTTGTCCTTTACTGCTCAGATACTTAAGTCACTTGGGATTTGCATTGCTCGTAGCAAAACTTTAAGGAGAATCTGATTAAATGCAGATATCGACAGTGCCGATGCCTGTATCTGAGCTGGTGACCTGGGCTCCTGAGGCACTTGTAAGGCATCATTCATTTTTCCCCTAGTAGTGCTTAAAATAGGACAGTTGAACTGTGCCCTAGAAGTGCTTTTTCCTCTCCACTGGCTGTGAAGAGCCCAGGCTGACTAATTACCTGGTAGGCAACTACTCGGTTGATATCCAACATTAGGTTAGGTAAATCTAACCTGATATGAGTCCCAAAACGAAATACACAGAGTAAGGCCATTCTCTAGGCACCATTTGAAAGACTGAGACTAAATTTCTCTTTTTGTATACATGGGATTTTGCTGCCACATTTAAAAGAATTCTCTCAGGTGAGATCTTTCCTGCAAACTGCTGAATGTAAGTGGTTGCGGTGCTGCTGTCAAATTAAATTTTTTCTGTATCCTAGAGGCATCCTCCCATCGTGAACATACCTGGCTGCTCACACATACACATGCCAGCTCTCTTCTCATTGAGCTTGCTTTGCAATGCATTGATTCAATAGAAGTGTTTTGTGATAATGAAGTGAAATTAAATATTATCATTTATGTACTGCTCAGAGTACCCGGGCTGCTCTGCAAGCGTGTGGGAAGGAGCGGACGTCCTCCAGGGAGCAAACAACTCACCTAAGGCAGCCTCTTTGAGCAGAGCCGCAGCAGAGCTCCAGAAAGGCAGTGAAGGGGCAAAGCAAGATTTTGATTGCTTTCTTAAAGGCTTTTTTTTTTTTTGTAAATCAGGTGGTGTTAAGGGAAAAAGAATTCCTCCTTTCTGCCCTGAGGATAACGGCCAGCGTTTCCCCTCTATCCCCCAGTTTTGCTAGTTACGTTCCTGCTTGTTGTGATAAAGACTGGAGTTGCCTCAGTACCTGAAGAAGGTGCTGTAAAATCGAACGGGAAACGTTTGGCAGTCGTTACCACCTCAACTTTTATAGATACTGTCTGGAGGGCTTTTGTTGCACTGAAACTGAGGCTGGGGAGGGGGAGGACTGCGGTAACGCTGCTGTGCTCGGTAGTACCGGGAGGATTCCTCCAGCGCAGCAGCTACGCAGGCTTCCCTTTGCTGCAGGACAGGTAGCTGCTGTGTCTGCTGTAAGGAAAAACTACCGGGCAGGTAACAGAAATGGAAGAATCAAAGATTAGGTCCAGATTCTGTGAAAGCAAGCCCTCTTAAACTCCCGATTGAGATCGGTGGAGCAACAGCAGTGTCTTAATTACTTCTTCCCTTAGATTTTTCCACCCACTCCAGACAATCCCGTGTTCTGTGCAGGTTTTTGACAGGCAGGTCAGCTGGCAGGCAGAGATGCTGTCTGTGGAAGCCCGAGGAGGGTGCACGCTGGTGTGTTGGGGCAGAAGTGGGCCTGTGGAATTGGGAGGGTCTCAGCTCTTGGGCAGGGAGCAGTTCCCAGTCTCACAGACCACCACTGCACTCGCTTCCTGAGGCTCCCAGTGCTGTGCCCAGGCAAGACCCTCCTGTGACAGCGCCGGACTGTGCATTACGACCCTTATTCTGTGACCCTTTTATTGTACTCAGAAGTGTTAGAAATCTGCTGACTTGTTGCTTTGAACTATCTTCCACTCGGAATTTTTGGTTCCCAATAGCAAGGAGCTCAAATCCAGCTGTGTTTCTACAAGGCTCAGTAATAGCGCTGTTAACTGGAGAATTTGGTGGGACACGAGTATTCACATCCTAATATCTTTGTGCTTTTTCTTGTAACTTGTTATTGTAATTCCTCCAACGTTAAAATATAAAATTAAGGTAAAATGATTCACCTTCTACCTGGGACTCACCTGAACACCCATCTCTGCTGGAAACACGTAGCTGTTGGGCTGTTAGAGGCGATTCCAAGAGCCCCAAGAACTGCTGGGCTGCAGATCTCCTGGCAGCAGCAGCTTGAGAACACTGCTGTGTTCTCAGTCCAGGCAAGGAGATTAAGGCTGTGGCCATCAAACTGCTACCTACAGCCACTACCTGTGGTTAATGTGTTTTAAAATATTTGTGTGGGGAAATCAGATGGGTTCTAATGTTAGGATGTTTGCCTTAGTGAAAAGTGAGGCTGCTTAGAGTAATGGATCTAATTGCATGAGAGATATAGACAGCGTTTAAAAACAGTTACCTGTTAAAATCCTCAAGATAAAAAATTCTTTATTTGGAGGATTTGTTTTATTAGCTGTTTCTGGGGAAAAGAAAGGAAGGAACTTTATTTAACTCTCCAAATGAATGCTAGCTTGCATTATAATTTGGGGCTTAATGAAAGTCAGTGGGAGTTTTGTCATCAACTTGACTGAAAGCCAGTTGAGGCCTTCAGCTGTAAATATCATTAATATAACGTTTGTACTTTCTTCTTCATTCATTCTTTAGGTTGATTTTGGATGGTGCTCCTCTTATAGCTATACATAAAGCCAGGTATTTCAAGAAAAAAGATGGCTTGGCTCTGGGACCTGGACCTTTTGTAGCTGGACTGGAATACGCGACGGACACCAAAGCGACAGTGGTGGGGAAGCCAGAGAAGACCTTCTTCCTAGAAGCTTTGCGGGGGACTGACTGTGCCCCAGAGGAGGCCGTCATGATTGGTGATGTACGTGGGGACCAAATACCGTATCGCCTGCCTGTTAACGTAGTGCTCATCTCCACTGTGTGTCGTGCCTCCCAAGCGCCATGATCGGATCTTTCTAAAAGCGCTGGGATTAAACGAGGGGTGAAAATTGAACCGTCAAAACTTGCAGGATTTAATGTGTAGTCCATGGGGTTAGTTCTCTTACCTCAGTCGCTAGTTGATTAGGCAAAAATCCCATAGTAAGTCATTCCTGTGATAGTTTGTCTGATAGGTAGCGACGGGATTTGACTCCGCGTAGCTGCTTTTAAGTGGCTGATTAGTGATGTGCAAAGCAGAGAACGTCATGAAAAACTCGTAAGCAAACAGCGTCTGTGGCCACTAACAAGCTGATCTCCTGTTCTGTCCCAGGACTGCAGGGATGACGTTGGTGGCGCCCAGACTGCGGGCATGCGTGGGATTTTGGTAAGGACCGGTAAGTACTCGACGGATGGGTCGTTTTGGGAGACAGTGATCTGGCCCCGGGTACTGGCGGCCCCTGTGCCCAAAGCCAAGATGCGCTCTGAGCCCCGGTGCTTTGTAGAGGCCCGCCATTCCTGCGGTTTGTTCCACCGAGGGGTGCTGGGAGACCCCGAGTCCATCCCCCCATTCATTTTGGGGTGCAGCGGATACATTTCCTCAGCTGCAGCGTGGCAGCCTGTCAAGCAGTAGATTGCGATTAAGTCAGGATAAGCCATTATATTTGATGTTTCAATAAGGCTAGAGCACAGACCCCGAACTGATAGCGGGATGATATTTAGTAATAGATGGGGGTGGCTGATCTTGTAGATGTGAATTTTTTGCTCTAGTGACTCTAAAATCCCAAGCACTAGTCACAGAACAGAGAGAACTGTTACTGTGACATCTTAAATTGCCAAAATCAGCCATAGCAATGTAACCTCTGATCATTCAGGAACTCTGATGGCATTCCCTAGTAATTACACTGGTAATTATAAAAGTAATTTTGCTTCAGACAAAAGTGGAACCTTAAGGGACTGACAGGTGTTATCAATATGTTATTGGTGGTACCATGCACTGGGTAAGATCTTTCTGAGGTGCTTATGCCACACAGTCCATTATGTTGAAAATGAAAGCAAGTGATCCTCCTCTTCCTCATAAAACCCAGAAGGGAAGATGATAACATGATTATTTCAAGAACCTACCACACGAATATCTGAATAATCAGCGAAAGAATAGTGCCAGTACAGTAGGGTGAAACCAGTGCGTAAGTAACGCTAATTTTAAGCTAGAGCTGCCCCTGGAGGAATCTTCAGTAAGGCTCAGAGTTTGTTTAGGGACGACTTGTGGGATGTTTGTTGCAGGAGGACCTCAGATGAGCATTCCTCCTACCGTGTCTGGTTGTTACTGATCTGAGGAGGCTGTAATTTTCAGGGAGAAAAAGGATACCCAAAGGAGTTTGGTAAATGCATCATTTTGTTAATCTGTTACAGGTAAATATCGACCGGCAGATGAAAACAAGATCAATCCGGCTCCTTACTTAACCTGTGAGAATTTCCCAGAGGCAGTGGAACATATCCTAGAGCGTCTGCTATGAGAAAGGGAATAGTTAGTTTGAAGAAACATGTTTCACATAATTTCCTTTACTCTTGCTTCAAAAAATTAAGGTCACAGGATCAATGCATGCATTGCATCAGCAACCTAGCCGTGAGCTCCTGCCACTGGAGTTGTGAGAGGGCGGAGGATCGGTGTGGGCCACGGCAAAGCCCCTTTTCTGTAGTAGTGTCAGGAGGATGTGACGAGGGACCGCGGATACCCAGCAGGTGAGACAGAAAGGCTACAGCCAACACAGCTGCTTTCCTGAACGACATGGGGAGCACGGCAGAGTTCTGTTTATTTTCAGTTTTCAAGAAATAACTGTCTGGAAAGTGTCACGTTCTTCTGCTGAATAAGCTAAACTGAAAAAACCCACTGGAAATGCTCGAGTAAATAAACCTCAAAGGCTAGCAGAGCCCTAGTCAGCCTGTGGTGATTTCACTGGGTACAGCTCTGCTCTGCTTTAATTTAAAGGTAGGGATGAGGCACATTTAGAAGTGACTTTTAAATTAAAATATCACCATTGTTTAATAATAACTACTGTTGATATCTTTCCTCTCATTAGAACAGATCCTGGGTTTTGTTTTTCAAATTTTACATAAAATTAAAACTGTCAGCATTTTACAGATGTTTTAATTAGATGCTGTTATTAAAAAGAATGGTACAGAAACAAAAATCTGGTATTAAATGCCTTAGAGACTGTGAATTTTTGAAATTAGACTTCAGCAGGGTCCTATTAATGCTACAGTTGCAAAATTTCACTATTGTTGGGTGTTTTTTGTTTCTTTTTAATGTTATGGGAAAAATCCTTCACAGGCCATGGGGACAGATTCCAGTTTTTACACAGTTGGTTAGTAGAGCTGTAAAATGAAATTTAATTTGGTAGTGCGCAGTGCTTCTCCTATGCGCTAAATCCACCAATATGAACCAACTTTGTAATGACAGTAAATAGCTTTTCTGGTCCATTTGCAAACTGTAATAATCAAAGTCCTTTACAGTTGTTTTACAGTGCTCCTGAGTGTTAAATTATTAGATTGTAATTATACATTACCAGAATATTAACCTTATTGAAAATATAGTTTTGTGTTAATGAGCCATGCTCGTTCTTGTTAAGAAAAATCATCATAATGAATGAATGGGAAGCTCTCCTTACGTGAAAGATTGTCTATCTGCAGCCTCACTTGGTGGGTGGTTTCCTACATTCAGATTTAATCTCTGTCCAAGACAGAACGTGTGGACTCAGCAGCAGAAATACCAGAAACAATAAACCCCCCAGGAACAAAAGCCGTCTTTAGATACTGTTTGTGTGCCCTCATAAATTGTAACCTAGAGTTTTGAATAAATTCACACGTCTAGTGTTCGTGCCAAAAATTCTGAACCTGTCTTGGTTTCTGCGTGGAGTACGTAAGGGAGGTCTTTGGCCCGTAGTCAGAGTCAGGTTCAGGAGGCGAGAGATCTATAAGCAAAATCCTGTGAAGACGTTTCCCATAAAGACTTCTGACAACGTGACTGATGCTGGAATAAAAAGAGATTGTCAGTGCTTCAGAGGTCCCGGGAAGCACGCAAGACCGTGCTACTTAGAAAAGCAGCTGCACACAAGTCCGTGCAAGGAAAACACTGGGAGAACTGCAAAGAGGATAACTGTCTTGCCACGCAAGTAAGAGAGGGGCAGCCACGAGACCTGAGAGCCTGAACACATGGCTGATTAGAATTTCTAATTAAAAGATTAAAGGACATGTGGCAGTTACCAGACCATGTTTATAAGCAGAAAAGTCTCCAACTTGGCTAGTATTTACCACTGCGCTCCAAAGACTCGCTGTTTGCATTTTATGGCTGGCTGCAAACCAGTGGGAAACCACCAGTCCAGTTTCTAGTTAGATTAGTCTAAATCTGCTGATTTTCTACACTGTCTCCAAGTTCCTCTAATTCCTTGCCTTTTCCACCTTGGAAATACCCCAAACCAACTGGTAAGTAATACATTTGGCACATCGAGGCTTTGATCTCAGCCGAAAATGATGACAAACTAACCAAATTTACAAAGCACTACTAAGGGCCCGAATTTCATTTCATTGAAACAATGACTTGCGTGTCATTAAAGAGGGTGCAGGTCTCTGCTGGTAAAGCTACGCTGATTGTGATGCTCTAGTGAGTCTCAGAAACGGAGAATTACACTAATCAGCTAACTGTTCGTAACAAGCTTTCTGCTCCAGTTTTTCTACCCCAAACCTGTGAACAACTGTCATGAATAAAGACTGACCAGCAAGCAATCTCTAAGTCTTTATACATAAAATTAAGACCGGAGTCTTCATTACATAGCAACTGCCATTACATTATTTCCATGAAGAATGTTTTTTGAATGGTCATTGAAAATGGCTAATAAAAAAATAACCAAACAACCCCCCCTCCATTAGATTTTGAAAGTGAAGATTTCCCCCTGACATTTCTCACTGCATTCTCTTTCCTGGAAACAACAGCACTTCCTTCCCCATCACCTTTTGATCCTTTGCAGGCAAGGCGATGCCATTTTGGAATAGCAAAAGTCTTGGAAGTTTTTGATCTTTTGGGGTTTTTCTTTTCAAACTGACTCAAATTCTGTCTGCCAAGCTGTGTACTTCTGGCTTAGGTTCTTTGCTGATGGCTTGGTGTGGGCGATCACATCCAGGAAATCTGCTGTTGTGATCATGTCTAATTGGATCACGGGTAAGTTACTGTTACCTAAAGAGAAGAGAATCGATTAAATACTGTTATTATTACCAAAAGACATTCTTTTATGTGCCTAATGCAACACTTAATATACAAAACCAAAAGAATAAACCTAGTGAGATAAAGAAAAATTCGTATTTGTGCACAGAGCACAGATACTGACGGCTTTAAAAAAAGGCCTGATTTTCAGAAACATTAGCTTAGGTAGGTGTTTTAGAAATGTACAGTTTAAAACTTTTCTAAGCAGGTAACAGAGCTCCACCTGCTGGGGTTAACATTCTCATTTCTAGAGTCGCAGCAGTAGATCAGCATTTCCCAGGTTGGATTCTCTACCCAGAGCTGTGGTACCTGGCTGATGATTTTCAAGAGCATGGAAAATTTTCCTCACTGGTCTCATGGCTGCTTCCTTGCACACAAGTTTTATGTCTGAGCCGGAGTACCCGTCTGTTTCCTGTGACGGGATCAGAATGATACATGACAGCTTACAGTCTTGCCCATCGGACAGGAATGGCATTTACAAGCATGTATATTTTATATATATTTATATAGAATATTTGTAAAGTCTATTCCTGTCTGAAATATATGTGTATATATATATACACATACACACACGTATATATTTTTATGGTATCCTCCCCTCAACATTATGTTGCTTGTTCTTGTTTTGAATGCCCACAGTATCTTGTAGGAGCAAGGAAAATACTGAGCATTTTCTTTCTAAAGGGCAATTTTCCGTAGGTCAAATAAAACTCATCTTTCTGTATCTGTTCCCAGCTTCCCTGTTAATAAAATAACTCTTATTTCCTCATTAACATTTATGAAACAAAACCTAAGCAGTATTGCCTCTGTGAACAGATGTAAAAAGGGCCAACTGGGTAAGCTGTAAGATATTTTCAAAGAATTTAGGATGTGACAAAGGGCTAAATGAAGAAAGCCTGGGTATCTAGTGAATCTCTTCACCGTCTAAATGCTCTTTTCTCCCACAGCAGTGGAGCTGTGACAAATCTTACCTTCACAATTAACTGTTCATTCCCCCCATGAATTGGAAGTGCTCCCAGACTGGTGAGAAGAGTGATAAAATATACGGTTGCTGGAAGTCTCCCTGTATTTAAGGCTGAAAAGTTGGCCCAACAGAGAAGATCAGAATACACCATTTTGCAAGCAGAGCTGTGTGAAACTGGTGATTTCCACAGCCAGGTACGAGCCTGTGAAATGCTCAGCCCCATGTCTTGCCGGTCTCCCTTTGGCTGGAGCCTCAAACTGAGCTGAGGTCTTCCCCCAGCTCTGTATACCGCAATTCCTGTCCCAACCCTCTGCTTCGGACCTCTTCTGCCACAACATAATGATGTCAGTGACGTACGTCACTCTTGCTTACGGTTCCCACCCAGAAAGATCTCAAGCACCGCGTGGGTGCTGTCCCTGCTGCAGCGCTGTCTCACCTGGCCCAGCAAGCTGTAGTCCAGATCCGTTCTCAGCTCCGCTCCTCCGCTGTTGCTCAGAGGAGGCAGCCAGTGCTGGATCATCGCCCGCCGTGCCTCTTTACTTGGGAGGTCAACCAAAATCCTCTTCTCCAACCGCCGCAGCATGGCAGAATCTAACTCCCTGCAAGCAAAGGAGGAGAGGAATCGTCTCAGCGTGTCTCATTGTGGAGACATGGCTTTGACAGCAAGCTCCTCGCTGCAGGGACTGACACTTTTCAACCCCACCTGTAACTGTGTCAACCTAATTTTGGAAAAAAAAAAAAAAGGATTAATTATCCAGTGTATTCCTGTTCAGCGTGTTAGCGATATGCTGGCTTGTGACAATGAGGCTTAACAATAACAACCAGAAGTTGTAGTTATCTTCCTTGGCTCTGGTACTCATCTGCAGCACGTCTCATCAGCAATAACCGCTCCTTTTCTCCCTTTGCTATTAAGGGGACACTACAAATTGTCTGTCTGGGGCACTGTCAGGACTAACTAATTGCTACCTTGCAAGGGATGCTTTGTGGGTATAAAATACAGACTGAAGGTCTTGGATGCGAGGGCCACATTTATGGCAGAACAAGATGTCGATCTGAGACTGCTCCTGCAATACAAATTATAAATAATAGCGCCACAAAGGAAAATATCCTTATAAAAAGGATCATGTGAAGTAAGGACAGGCGGGATAAATGTGTCAGTGAGCCAAAAAACCATGATGCCATCAACATCAACACTGATAAAGGTATTTTGCCTAAAAAAAAAAAAAAACAAAAAAAAAGAAAAGAAAAAGGTAAAATGCAAAAGATTGGAAGTACTCTTCATTTTTACTTGCTTGTGATGCACAAAGGAAACTTGAAAGAAAAATGAATGTTTCTCTCTGTTCCTTTCTCAATGCATTTCATCACCATCTAGAAATAGTCTTTCTTGCCAGTGCCACCGGTTCTGTCAAGTGTCAGGAGTCCTGGTACGCCCGGCATGCCAGCTCCTCTCAGACACGCATCCAAACAGTTTATTTTAATCTATTTTTTTCCCAAGTGCTTTTCAGTTGTTTGCATCTAACGGTAACACAACCAAACAACTGAATACAAATTCCTACTCCAGTTCATCCCTTGTCACTTGTGTAACGGGAACAGTCTACAAGTACCCCAATCATCCATACAATTTTCAAGAAGAAATAGCTGCTACAAAATATTTACTCACTCATAAGTCTCCGGTGCCTTCCAGGACCTGCTCTGAGCTATTATCCTTCCAAGTGCTGTACCAATCTTTCTCTACTGGCCCCATTCAGTCACAGACTTGTTATTTCAGTTTAAAATATAATTCAGTCCTCATACCTGCCAAGAAACTCTCATCAAGGGGAAACTCATTTCAGTGTGTCTTGTGCAGACAGAAAAACAGGAGCCCTAAGCACCGTTTCCTCCCTTGTTGGCTGAGCAGGAGGAGCCGGCTGTTGGAGGACTGTGTCTGCAATCTGGGACCGTAGGTACACTTAAATAAACCTGCCTCCACCTTTCCTGATTCCCCGAGTGAAATCCTTTTGCCAGCAAAGTCAACATTCAAGCAACGCTTCTTGTATGAAACTCCTCTTTAATTTACAGGGAACTAAAGCCAGCTCAAGACGGATCTGTAGCACACCAATAGAGCTTATTTCTGTTACCTTTGGTGACTTGTCCTTATTTTTTAATAGCAGATGTATTCTACTGGCATAGCACATGATAAAGAAAACCAAAAATGGGCTCCCCAAATCTCCATATAGGTGCCTGTCTAGGTTTTCCACAGACCTCAGCATGCCTGGCTCAGCGGGAACAGCAGCACCTCCTTCCCCAGAAAGGACCTCTTGGTTTGGGAGAGCTTGTCCCAAATGCGCTGAGCCAAGGGCAACGAAAGCAAAGATTAGAAAACCAGATCAATAGGAACTCAGAGGACAACAGGAATTCACTCCCAGTACTTCTAATCAAGGCCTCAGAAGTAAATACCAGAGTTTGCTAATCAATGGCTGTTGGTATATTGATACTATTATTGATATTTTTTAGGCTGTTTAAGATGCCATCCAACATTCAGTGCAACTCCTCCTCTTGCACAGGGTCCCACCCAGAACGGACAAAGAACCATGTTAGTCCCCACTCTCCTTCCAAATGTATTTTTCAGCTCAACTTCTCCTCAAAATTGTTTTGCTTGGCTGGAAATAATTACTCTCTAGCTGACCAATCCCTTGGCTGTTATTTACCCGTATTACCATCCTCCGCGTAAACAGAGCAAAAGTTCTCAGGGTTTAGAAGTGCCCGCGCAGGTACTCTAACCCACCCTTGCAGGCGAAGGACAACCACAGCCAAAGTCTCTGCAAATATCCTACAAATCCTCTAAATGATGATGTTTTCCATCGCTCCTCCTGCTTCAGAGCACTCCTGGGGTGTCCCCTAAGATCACGGTTTCATGAGCTCCCTAGCCATGTTCTGCAAGTAAGTCCCCTGATACACAGAAGTTGCTCTATTTATCCAGAAAGATTACAGTGACTCTGCTTGTTTGCTAAAGAGGAAAACAAAGCATAATATTTTTGTTATCTTAAGTGTTTAGGTTGTTTTGTTAGTGATCAAATGCAAGGTTAAGTGACATTAACCAGAACAGAATAATAAGTACTGAACCAACCAAAATATTCTCTGAAATAATAGCCAATAAAAGTATTAGGAAATGCTCATGAAAAGATACACAAAGTTGTACAGCACCTATCAAAGCGTGTGACTTTTCGGAGCTCCCCCAGGTTGGCATCAGGAGGCATCATGCTATCTTAGCACTCCCAAATTTCATGAAGATAAACAAGACAAACACCTAGTTTCATTTCCGGAAGGGAGAAGGGTAAAAAAATACATTTTAGGCAGAAATTAAGACACCTCAACAACTCCAGAGGTAAACCCAGAAATAGCAACAAGTGCTGACTGGTCCATAATTAAGCCCTGCCTAGTGCAATCACCACCGCAGTGCTCTAGAGGAAAAGGCACCAAGGATGAGCGAGCTTCTCATCCTTCCCACCTCCCATCCTCCTGTGCAGATGGCCTGGGCAGAGCCCCCACAAGCTGAGGGCTTGTTCTCGCTCCATGTCTTCTCCTGCTGCTCTTAGGGCTTCCCCACATCATCCTCCACTCTCCTTCCTCCTTCTCCTCCACCGTACACACCGTGCACTGCTGAGAGTGAAGGAAAGGGCTCACTAAGGGGTAATACCAGATCTTACTTGGATTTTGCAACCCACCTGTTCTTGAACTCATCTTGGCCATGCGCTCACTGCTCTGACAGGACTCAGCTCAGACAGAAGGGAAGAGTCTATCAGTCCATGTCCAAAGAAGAGCAACGAAGCTGGTGAAGGGTCTGGAGCACAAGTCTGATGAGCAGCAGCTGAGGGAACTGGGACTGTTTAGTCTGGAGAAGAGGAGGCTGAGGGGAGACCTCATCGCGCTCTACAACTACCTGAAAGGAGGTTGTAGCGAGGTGGGGGTCGGTCTCTTCTTCCAAGTAACAAGCGATAGGACGAGAGCAAATGACCTCAAGTTGCACGAGTGGAGGTTTAGATTGGATATTAGGAAAAATTTCTTCACCGAAAGTGTTGTCAAGCATCGGAACAGATTGCCCAGGGAAGTGGAGGTATTTAAAAGACGTGTAGACGTGGAGCTTAGGGATGTGGTTTAGTGGTGGACTTGGTAGTGCTAGGTTAACGGTTGGACTCGATGATCTTAAGGGTCTTTTCCAACCTAAATGATTCTATGAGTCTATATTCACCCATCCCAAGGGTGGGGAGGGAGAAGAAAGCAGCACTGCAATGGAAGTCAAATTAAATGCACTAATACATTAGGAAACATTCACTACGTGGTTAAGGATCACTTTATTTCTTCACTAACGAGGCCTTTATTTTAGTTAATTACGTTGAATCATTTCAACAAGTAATTTGTCAATAGAAAGTGCCTTGCTGATGAGTAGTAGGAAGCGAGGCTGGGCAGCAAGCACTGGCTGAAGAGGAAGATCAATAGCTGCAGTGCAGCTTAGGACAGCGTAAAGAGCTTTTTTTAGACTTCTTTTCATTCATCTAAAAGCAGCTTTGTACTAATTTTTTTCATGATCAATAAATATCCAAGTTAAACAAAACTCTTGAAATCCAGCTTAATACCAAATGTTTGCAAGAACACAGGGCTGTGCTATGAAGCCACGACCTCAGACTGTAGTACTAGGTATTTTGAAACTTTGTTATGAAATATCCCTATGCTGCTGAAGTCTGGGGTCTTACAGTAGGACTGAATGTCGCCTAATACACATAAAAATAATCTGTAAACATATAGATGAGATCTTAAAGGGGGTTCAAACCCCGCTAACCTCTCTGGAAGCAGATACTCCCAAATTCCTTGAGGCTGTGAGCTTCAATGATGATGTAAGATGCTCATGGCTTTCACTAGCTTTCCATCCCCCTAAAACACCTTTCTAAGCATACACTCAGCCACATCTTAAAGCATATTCTCTGCGGTAGGCACATTTCTGCCAGACAACCTAGTTATTACACTCATAGGTTGGATTTGCTTAAGAGGATGAAATCCAACCTGCCCGTGAGCAATGTCAAGAAAGTCCAAAAGGAAATTCTAAGCTCTCAGGTATAAAACTTTTGAAAGCAGAAGCTGGCTTCTCACAGCATCTCAGCTGCCACCCTCATACCAACAGAGATTGCCAGCTTTCTGTGGGAGCAGTTCCCCCAAAATAGAAATCTTGTCATTTTGGATCTACCTTAAAAAAAGCTGTGTCATTTTTGATGTTTCCAAGAAACAATTTTGCAGAAATTAGCACTTCAGAATTGCAAAATGATCCAAAATCAAATGTGTAAAACACTCAAAACTGTATTCTGTAATTTTTGCATGACTTTCCAGAAAGAGTTTATCAGTTGCATAAGACAGACACATGGTAACAAGACACATGCAGGAATCTCTTTCCGCAGAAGCAGAGAGAGGTCAGCCTCACGCTTACATTAACACATCTCCAAGATCCGTAGATCCAGCACCAGCCACACGGTGACCTTCAGACTAGTTGCTATCTCTGAACTCTTCCTCAGTGGGCTTCAAATACCCAATTTTTCCTTTCAAACCAGCGTACAAGAGTAGAAAGACATGGATCCTCTAAAGACACCTGATCCCTTTTAATACTGCCATGCTGCAGCATTACATGTGAAGCTTAGCTACTCACAGGATAATTTAAGAGACCATGGAAAGGTGCAATGCACTGCTCAGAGTTTCTCCTTCTAAAAGGGTAACGATGCTACAACAACATAAACATTTATACTGTATCACTAATGAACCATAAAGAGATGAATGGGTTATTAATGCATTAATTATCTTTCAAACTTAAATGTGCACACACAGTAGCTATTTATTTTTCAGCATTTTCTTACACAACTGGAACATAATTAAATCGAATTCTCCTCAGTTGCTTTCATGTAGATACTGTAACATTTTGTGGGTGGATTTTGTACTGATTTAAATTCATGAGTTTGTCCAAGGCATAAATCCCCCAAACCAACACACAGACTCTGCTATTACAGCTATAAAAGCCAGCGATGGCATTGTACTCACACTGTTGGGCCAGGGTAGGAACCAGCCTGACTTGTACATCTAATTTCTACATAATCTTGGAGATATATACACAAATAGCTGTGCTTAACCAACAGCCCCTGTCCTCCCCATGTGCCATTTGCAACCATTTGATAATGTTCTGTATGAAAGAAAAAGATACACTACACTAGTTCAGATGAATGATCAAGCCAGATCAATATGCTGGCTCTGGGAGATGCTATTCCAGGACAGGACATGAGCTGGCCATTTTCTGCTGTCTGTTGGACTCCCCCGAGCATGCACAGTTGTTAGACTACAAATGTTACCTCCCTACCTCATCCTCTCCTGTCTTGTTCTCAATACATGTCCTGCCCATTTTGAGGACCAACATGATGAAGTGCCCTCGTTCCAGCCTCAAACCGTTTATTCTTCTATTCTAAATTATGTTAAAGAAACTGAGGAATTTTGTCCCTCAACTTTTAAAAGTCACATTTGATACCAATAAAATCCAACATTCCTATTTATGGAGTATCCTTCTAAGCACTAGATGTTTTAAGCACCTTACAGTTCCAGGCTGAAACCCTTCTTAGCTTAAACATAGTAAATAACTTGCCTATAAAGTCAAATACTCCATTTTAAATATTAGCAGCTGGTAGCACCAGCATATGTTGACTTTATTATGGATTATTCTCATGTGGCACAAATAGCAAGAATTGTAGAGTTTAAAAGTAAAAGCTCCAAATTAATCTTTAAATGCTTTAACCAAATATCAAGGCTTTTTCTGCAAAAGTCTAAATAAAATCTTTATCTGTGCTTAGAAGCTCATGCAAATGTATTCAAAATGTACTCTCTAGATCTCTTACCATGGCAGATTGGAAGCTGCTAAAACAAATACAAGATCATCAGATCGGGCCAAGCCATCCATCTGCACCAGTAATTCTGTTTTCATCCGTCGACTTCCTTCATGTTCACCACTACCAAGATTCAGAGAAATATTATTTGCTCAGTGCATTAAAGTAATCATCTTTATTTATACAGTGTCATTCACAGCAACTGAGCCCTTGTCACAGTTTTGCCCCAGTTCAAAGCATGATTAAGCTCCATTAGCTAACATCTAAGCATTAAAATCAAGCTTTCTAATGATTACTTAAATGGACTCTTTTCAGTGCATTAAAGTGAGGAGAATTCCCTATTACTGAATCAAAAGAAAATTTTTTTTTTTTCCTTCTTATTGATCTCCACGCAACGTTGACGTTTACTAGAGAACAGCTAAGGCTTTGATTGATTGATCTATATAAGAGAATTTTTATAATGTGATAGTTGCCATTAAATAACTAACACACCTACCTATTCAGGGCAACTACTGGCATTTTTTTGTGAGCGAATGTTAAGCGGCCAGAAGAAGATACACCTACTACTGAATTCAATATTTTGCAAAATATTCTTTCAAAAGCAAACAGAAAAATATGCCGTATTGAAATGAATTTAAAAATGGGGCAGAGACCACACAGAAAGGACCCTTCCTCAAAAAGAGAAGGGGAACTTAAGCAAAGTGCTAAGAATTCTGGCCCTGATCCAGGTAACCAATTTTGCAGGAAACCAGTTTGAACGCTTGGTCCCAGATGTGGAGTTCTTGGAAACTCCTGGATCAAACCCAGAAAAAACATCAGGGCCTTAGATGGTAAGAGCTACAATTCAGGTTTAATGGCTTATTTCTGCAAAGGCATCCACATATCAGTGCCAAGTCAATATTTAATAAGGATATGTAAAAATAACTACATAATCTTAAGACAAAAATCCTTATTAAAATATATAATCCGGTGATGTTAATGAGAGCTTTTAAAAGTATATGTGAAGGCAAAATTTGGCCCATAATTTATCGCTATTAACTGACAATTATTACAAGTTGTATCTTTACAATATGGCATATTCTATTTATAAATCTTTGTGAGCATATAATTTACAGTACATAAAATCCACTGTAATGGGCTCCTAATGGTTATAACAAAATTTTTATATTTCTCCTGCTTCTTAACCATCCCTAACCTTTTCAATCTGTTTTCAACTATGAACTGTCTACACCATGAATGACAATAATAACATCCTCCCATTCCTGCATCTGGAAGTCCTGACAATGCCACCAAAATTTGTCCCATTAATGAAAATGCCATTCCACCGTGTACACTCCATTTTACCCTGCTACACCTAAGCCTGTCCAAAGTGTCACAAAATCAGCTGCTTCTTACTCGCCTCTAACAAGTCATCTGTTGATTCCCCCCCACTGCCTTTATTTTCACTTCAAATCCCTTATTTTAAAGTACAGCACCACTGGTTGTACACTCTTGCATCTCCCTGCTTCTCACAGTCTTGCTGGACCCGTAGTCCCTGGCTAATCTTCACACAACCTGTCTTTCACGCTTGCTTCTCTACAGATATCATCTATTGTGAATGAAACAACCACTACATCTCGCTCTTTAAATCCCTACAGCATATGCAACACTTCCATGAAGCGGTACTTTCAGAGCTGATAGGCATTCTGACAATAACACACTGCGAGGCTCCTAAAGTTGACAACAGAACAAAAGAAAAATTGCTTAATAAAAAGTCAAGAAAATTACCATTATCATTCGAAGTAATTATAATGTCAATAAAATCTAAAAGACAAGTCTTTCAGGGGCCCAATCATGCTCCTGTTGAAGTTTAGCTAAGATTTGTTTCTAACAGGTACACTCTATGATTAAACATTGGTCAGCACCTGAACACACACACTATTGAAAAGATGCAGTAAAAGCGGGGACAAATACTCTCCTAAAGCCATAGGAAGTGGTCTCATCAGTTACCCAGAAGCAGTGCCTCTTTGACTCATAACTGACTCCAGCTCATCCAAGAAAATTGTGGAAGGAGCATGGTACCGGGCAAGCTCAAATAACACCTGTTCAGAGAGAAGAGTAAATGTGAAAGAAAAGATAAACTAACACAAAAAGGCATTAAGGGCCACTGGCACAGAAGATAAGTAACAGTAGCCACATTCCAAACTTCCAGGACAAAAAGGGGTATCTGTTGGGAAAAAGCTCTGGGTAGGCTGAGGGTCCCTGAATCCTCTCAAATTCTGAAAGGTTTGTAAAGGAGATATAAAGAACACAGGCTTGTAATCCTGTCTTTATATGTAAATCTTTCTGGCTAAACCCTATCAGAGTACCCTGCGAATAATGGGATAGAAGAAAACGATCCATCAGAGGATTGTGGGAACTCCTAAATTGTTATCAGAGATTAAACATCCATCTTCTCTTGTTGCTCCATTTGTAGTTTTTTAAATAAGGATTTGAGAAAAAAAAATTAAAAATCAGCTGAACCATAATGAAAGAAAGTGGACTGATTCTCTTGATAAGAATCAAGCAGTTCTTTTGTTTTTCCTGGTGAAAACAAACATAAACTGTTTAAGCACCTGAGATTAAAAAATGGAATATTAAGCAGAGTCAAAAAATCTGGGTCTGCCCTTTAGAGAAAGAAGTTTCATCTATTTTTCTGTAAACATGGAGAGGCTTATATTAGCTTATATTAGACATATTGTTGGTTCTTCTTCAGTGAAGTGTTCTTTGAGTCTTTAAATAAATATCACTAACAATATATATTAATCCAGCACTTTTTAATCTGAACACTTAAAAAACCCCCAAAAATATACATATTATTTTCTACACTTTGGATATGAAGCACAGGGTTTAAATTATTTGCCCAGAGTCACAAGTAGTCCATGACGAGTCTACAATTTTACTACAAATCTAAAATATAAAATCACACCAATACAACTGAGAACTGAGGAAAACAGGATGAGTGGACATGCCTCCAAATGACCTCAAAACCCACATATCCTTCATACAGCTTCAGAAAACTCCTGCACCAGCCTCCTGTGATTTTAGGATATAAATTCACACAATATTTTTCTTAGAGCTGTCCTGATTCACAATCTTATTTCATTTTTGGATTCTGCCAAAATTACCCTCAACTAAGGGTAAAATGCCACAAATTCAAATCATTGCAAATGCTGCAGCATGTTCACAAAAACCTTTTGGATGATGGTATCAAAAAACAGACTGTCCCATCCCTACTCCTGCCAGAAGGGAAACTTCTAGGAAGCTACTGAGACAGATGTCAAGAGGATCAATAACATAGGAGGTGAATGTCAGAAGAAAAATGTGCCATTTTAAAGGACAAAGGACACATGAAGAATAATTATGTTGCAGACATTGCCTAAATTTCAAGGGAGATTAACAATGCTTGTAATGCCATTTGCTGAGTGCAATCTGTTACGATTATTCATTTTCAAGAGCTCTGTATCTACCCGAAGTGTAGCCTGAGATGAGTGTAAATGAAGGCTAAGAGCTTGTGGATTTCTTACACTGAAATGGTAGACATTATGGAGAGATTAGGATGGGCATCTTAGGGCAAGGATGCTACACCTGAATCCCTGAATTTTTTTGTACCACAGTTGAGCCATGCAAGCTACTTGCTAGTCTATATGCAAAAAAACATTTACCCATTTACCATCAATCTACCTTTCTTAAAACAACATTACATCTGTGTTTGACTGTAAGATCTTTGTGACAAGGGAATTCTTTGCCGATTCTGTGTCCTGAAGACTAAGAATAGTAGCAAATTTGGGAATTTAAATAACATTTTGTAGGGAACCTAGGAGCCAATCCTTGCAGAAAGGATGTGAAGTGCTTTCAAGGGGTCAAACACTATTTTAGTTAGGAACTCTGCTTGCCTCTCTCTTACTCAGTGAGTCAAAAATCTTTGCTGCCTTCAGGACATCTGTTTCATCTTGCATTACAGAACTAAAATTCCACAGCAAGAATCCACTGTGAGGCTTTTGCCTCAGAAGTGATGTTATTCCCATTTTAAGAACTAGATATGAACAGCGTCACATGTTTTGCCCAAGACAGGAAAGATTGTGAGTATCAGAGGAATACTCACTTTCCAGTTCTGTGTTAAACTCCAGTTCTTTAAGTGGGTACCCAATATTTGTTAAAGTATAATGAATAAGATGATAATTCTTACCCGGACAAGTTTTTCTGAATCACCCCTCCATTTGCTGACAATGGTGGACGCCGATATGTTGAAAAAGGTTGTTTTGCATTCTGTGGCAACAGCCTTAGCAAGCAAAGTTTTTCCAGTACCTACAAACAAGTGTTGAAGAAATTCATTCTTTAAAGACATAAAATGCAAATGTTTGAATAAGTCCCCTCATCCTACTATCACTCAGATAAAAACACTAAAATAGAAAGTCATAGAATCATCAAATGGTTTGGGTTGGAAGGGACCTTTAAAGGTCATCTAGTCCAACCCCCCTGCCGTGGACAGGGACATCTTCAACTAGATCAGGTTGCTCAGAGCCCCATCCAACCTGACCCTGAATGTTCCCAGGGATGGAGCATCTACCACCTCTCTGGGCAACCTGTGCCAGTGTTTCACCACCCTCATCGTAAAAAATTTCTTCCTTCTGTCTAGTCTGAATCTCCCCTCTTTTAGTTTAAAACGATTCCCCCTTGTCCTGTCGCTACAGGCCCTACTAAAAAGCCTGTCCCCATCTTTCTTCTAAGCCCCCTTTAAGTACTGAAAGGCCGCAATAAGGTCTCCCCGGAGCCTTCTCTTCTCCAGGCTGAACAACCCCAACTCTCTCAGCCCATCTTCATAGGAGCGGTGTTTCACCCCTCGGATCATTTTGTGGCTCTTCCAGGATTGTCTGGAGAAACTCAGGTAATACAGCACTGCAAATGCATTCCTCAAATTCTGAAGTACTACATGGTACAGGTGACTACAGGTCAAGATGCCTTCTGTGGCAAGTACATCTAAACATTCACAGGAACAAAGGGAGTTTACTGCAGCGACAGCCTTTGCAACCTGACTGAGGTGATACTTGTGCCCGCTGTCCCCTTCCAGCCACACTCATGGTGGTAGTGCTTGTGTTAAGGTGGAGCAGAGGGAGCAGTGAAGCTGTGCTGACATGGAAAACACCCAGCTAGCACAGCAGAGGGCAAAGCTTCCACCCCATTTCCAAAACAATCCCCAAATGCAGCAGAAGAAAGGAAGGACATTTTCCTTAAGAAGGTGAGTCCATGCCAGATTTATTCACATTTTGTAAGATCAGGTCAAGCCGAAGTTGATTTATATGACCCAAGTTGAGCAAAAACAGAGATATAACATGAGTTCTCACTCCTCTGAATGGTTAGTGTAAGTACTGGTTTTTGGAAGATTCAGGTGTAGAAATAGTCACGGGTTGTGAGAAAGGCAAGTGGACAGGTTTGAGTGTGAGAGACAGACGTAATCATCCACCATTGTCTCCTTTTATTTCACATTACAGAACATGTTCTTTATTAACACATTTCATCTAATTAGCATCAATGATTTATCCGAGGGACAAAAACAGAAGAAGTGATAAACAAATGGATATGGCATAAAGTTTTTCATACCTGGTGGTCCATACAGCAATAATCCTTTCCAAGGAGACAGAATGCCAGTAAACAGCTGGGGGTACTGAGGAAACCAAAAAGTAATTCAGGGATTAGAAATGTATCATCTATAACAAAATGCAAGGGATTCTAACCTCTACCCCCACTGCTCCTAATGCATTCAGGAAACCTAAAAAATTTGAAGAGAGGGGGATAAAACCCCTCCAAAACAATATAATATATATGATCTGAGTACTGAGAAAAATACTGTATTTATCATTTGAAATCTGTTTTAAGTGAATTCTTCAAATGCAATTGATATTTGATATTCTCTTCTATAAGTCATTTTCCATTGAATTAATATAGGCTAAATCCAGCACCTCTTACATTGCCAAAGGTGCCAAAGAATAGGCCCAACACTTATAATTTTAATATTGAAAGACCATTTTCCTATAGGAGAATGCATATGCCATTGTCAGATGAAACAGGAACAGGAGTAGTTCTAACATGAACTGCCTACAAAAGCACAGAAATAGTGAGAACTCTAAAACACCACTGTAATGACAGGGAAAATGCTAATGAGCCCAACACTGGTTTTCTCAAAACTATTTAGCGCCTTACCCATATGGGATAAACAACTGCTTCCTTGACTAGCCTTTTAGCTGCATCCAGTCCAATAATATCATCCCACTTCACGTTTGGATTATGGAGATAAATGTCCTGCAACATACATTGCATCCTGTTAGTAAAACAACTTCTGCACTAGGATAATGACCTCTGGCAAAGTAAAAGAATCGACTCAGTTATAAAGTAAGAGTGCTATTAAGTGATACAAACTGTATTATTTAACCCTATGTTCTAGGGACCTAAGAGGAAAGCTTACACAGCAATCATTTCTACAGAACTGCTACATTGTGCCTTGCTTCCCCCCAAGCCCCTAGTTTCCCTGAGAGCATATACACTGCCAAATGTATATGCTGAGCAGATCTGTTTCTCAGATCTGTTTTCTGTTAGTTGGTTTTAGTAACCAGCTAACGTATGAAGAGCTATCATGATATGAAGATTCACCAAGCCTAATATTCTGTCTCTGATGCTGGTAAGTATTGGATGTTTAAAAAAAAGTTTGGATGTTTTAAAAAACTCCTATAAGCAATAGGAGTGACATGTCGGTTCATATTTACATTCACCAAAATCTGCAACTGAAGGACTTTGATAATTAAAATTACATCTTAGTCTTTGAGTTCAAACACCCTTTGACATTCATTCCTCAGTGAATTTCTCTTACCTCTTTTTTGAACATGCTTATTCTGCAGTAATAAGTTCCACAGCTTAATCACGTGCAATGTGAAAATACTTTTGTTTGTTTTCAGCTTGATGCTCAATAACTTTATGGCTGCACCTATTACTTATGTTATTACTTCTGTTATAAGTAACAGTGAAAAATTACTATTTATTCTACACTATGCAAGATTTTATATGCTGCAAGAAAAGGTGCAAGAAGCTCTGTAACAGGAGGAAAATTTTCCCCTAAGCATCTATCAAAAGATAGTCGGTAATTAGTCTATGCCCTGAAGCACTCACTAAATTAATTTCATTTAATTCATCAAACTTCCCAAATCTTCTACGAATCTTTCCATTCGTCAAATTAATTTCATTTAATTCATCAAACTTTCCAAATCTTCTATGAATCTTTCCATTCGCCTTAGTAATATTTTGTGGCTTTGTGTTTCAGAGACTAATTGTTCTGCACAAAATATCACATCCTCAATACAAATACTTGGGATAAATTCTGCTCTCCAATAAAAACAGGCAGTCCTCAGAGACTGAAGAAAAATTACGTGCTTATATCCGAGGGGAAAATTTCATTTAATACAATTAGAAAAATTATTTATATAGAGTAGATTACACTTTCCCTTTCTATTAACAGCAAATTAAGATGAATCAGATTTATGATACTAAGTAGAGACTTCCATAACTGTTTCCAAATTAAATTAGATTGTGTTGTGAAATAGATACCACATGCTATTTATTTTTATTGATTTACACAGTCTTGATTACCATAGCAACAACGAACATACCAGCACAATTTAAAAAACATACCATAATGAAGGCTAAAACAACCCCATTGCTTTTTGCTAAAGTAGCAGCAAGAACAACACTATTTTAAAGGCTTACCATAAACTAAAAACCAGACAGGAATTGAAATGAATGAGAATTTTCTTACTTTAAGGTTGGAAATTTCTTAGACTTCAGTTCTACTAAACTGCAAATGCAGACCAAGAATTTGGGCCATACACAGCTATAAAAATCAGTCAGCAAAAGTTTTCCAGGCTTTTTAAACAGCTGATTTTAAGTATGTGGGAGCAACAGCTGATACCATTTCTGATGCTTATATCCAGAAAGAGTTCCAACATTATCAAACATCGTGATACTATGAAGCGTTTTGGACAAGTGCCTAGCAGGGTTTGGGAGGTGATGCATGCAAAGCATTTACCTGCTTCGTGGCCACTGATCCCCAGTAGCCCAGGGGCCTTTTGCTAGACTGCACCTCAACTGATGAGTGAAATGCAATGGTGCTGACGATGTTGGGATTCCCTTCAGGTGCCAAACTGCCCATCCTGGAAGAATCCCCAGTCTGCCCTGAGATACAGTGTATTATTGATGCTGCTTGTGCAGCTCCTGCGCTGGGATGAGGGAAGGGCACTGCTTGCAGAGCCTACAGTAATAACACCTCTCAACTGCGCCAAGCGAGAAAAGACAAGGAATCTAGATCACGCAGGCAGCACAAAGCAAGGCACAGGACCAGTATTATAAACAATGTGGGAATATCAGGGTTTAGTAATTTTGGTACACGGTATCTAGTAGATACACTCAGAATCAGGATATTGCTGCGATACTGGCCCCCATCCACACTGAATACAGCCCAATGCCTTGAATGGAAACAGCACCCACAGAGTTGAATTGAGGTTTTTCCCACCATTTGATCACAGTCAGATAATACATTAGATAATAGTTGGTATTAGCTAATGTATTTAAATCTCTCTTTTCGGTGAAGTATTGTACATTTTCTGTAGCAATAAGAACAAAGGGAAAAGCTATGACAGTCTCATGGGTACAGCATGATTAGATTACATGTTCCCCATTAGAAAGGAACGGTCTTAATTACTTCCTCCCATTGTATATCAGAAAGACATCTTTACATGTAAAGAAATGACTTGTCGGGAGTTGCATGATAAGAAAAATAACTTGCACTATTCAAGAATAAGCACTATCAGTGACAGTAAAAAGAAACAAACATTCTCAGATGACAAAGATAACCAAGATCTCTCTACAACCAAAATGGAGATCTGATCTTACTTTGCTTACAATTGTTGCAAGCTCTCTCATCTCACCAGTCATGCCAATAAAAGCACTAAGGGGTTTCAATAATCGTTCCTAAAAAAGAAAAACATAAGTTCTTGTCAGACTACCAATTACTTTTAAACAGACAAACTATGAAATAGTTTCAAAAAAGGTGATACATCATAATAATATCAACATTTAAAGCTGTAAAAATATGGATAATAATAAAGATTTTGAAGTAAGCCATATTTGCAGTAACTCATCTTTCCATCTGACAGAATATAATCCTGAATTAACATTAAAATGAGCAGCTCTCTTATTGCACAGGTAGGCCTAAACATGCTCTACATAGATTAAGAGGAGTGCAAAATGTAACTATGGGTCACCACATTGTCACATTCTCTGTTTTGGAAGTCTCTTCAAGTGTAGCAGTTGCCAGGCAGACTGGCACCACGTAAGTTGGATGCACTGTCTGAGAAGCTATGGCTCGTGTCAAGGAGTGACTACCGAAAATTTCTCTCGACCATCTAAACTCCGTTCTTGTCTCAGCTGAGACGAACGCTAAATAACATACTGAATGCAAAGGAACCAGAATTTCACCTTCAGAAGTTCTGTGGGTTTCTGCAGGTTTTTTCTGAATCATAAGATATCCTTTGTATTTGTTGCCTACTTTCATGTTCAAAGGGTAAACAACTGTTAACAAATTAGACCGGTATCAAGTATGACTGTCCATTCAAAAAGGAAATACACCACTCAGAAATCTAAGCCTTTTTTCAGCACTTGGGAACAAAGACAACATTGCTGCGGTATTTTATTTTGTTCCTGGTTATGTAAAACTGATGTTCATATTTGTTGGATGGAAATATGAACAGAAACACTTACTGATGGATCTGGATCACAATTAAGGCTGTTCAAGGCTACTCCATTTGATGATACTTTGACAGCATCCTGAATCATCCCATGGAAGTCAATTACTTGGCCCTAACGGAGAAAATAATGTTGTGATAGTCTTTACCATGATGATAGCTCTACTGTTAAAACTGCATTGGGCCAAATGTTGGTTGCCATTACAGCAATGAGTTTCCTTCCTGCACATACAGTCCTAAACATGGCAAAACCAGACCACAGAATCTGTGGTAGCAATGGGAAAAGAATGCACATCTCCTCAGTCAGTGCAACAATTTAACTGCAGAGCTTCTTACCATGTCATTCAGGAATTTGAAATTTATCTTCAATTTTAGCTATTACCACTGGGTTTTAAAAACAGAAATATTTTTCCTTCTTGACGATGTTTGAAACACTATTTAATGTAAGCAGAGCCTCCCATGCAAAGAAACACTGCCCAAATCATAAAATTGACCCTTCAGCTAATTATAGAGCAACATTTTATACAAAAATAGACACAATAAGCTCGCATTTGATATTTGTGAATAACTTTCATGTGTTTTTTCTACATACACATTTCTATCATAAATCACATACTAGGTTTCTACCAACCCTTCTTGGGTGAGTGCTGTCTCCTGCAGTTTTGTTGATTGCTGAGACGCTTAAGCCAAAGTCAGACTGCTCCAGGGTAACTGCACTGTCATTATTCTAAAGAAAAAACAATTTTAAAACAGATGTGTTGCCAAGTAGATGAGTGTCAGATATCATTCCGTTGTAGGTATCATCCCACCTCTTCATACATGCCCGGATGAGCTGTAGCATTACATGGAAGTTGCAACTGTAATCGTGTATTTGTCAAACACCATTGTGCATTTAGACTTCATCTGACCGGTGACAACAGTGGTGAAAGCCATGGCTCTAGAGCTCAGCTTTCATGTTATTTCATGCACAGAGCTTCCACTTTAAGTTGCAGAAATCTGCATTTTACATAGCTATGAGAAGAAACACGAACTGTGGAAACGACAGGCAAGTAGAAGGCACAGCATGTCAACTTAGAAATGAGGAGCCATTTTAGGATTATAAGTTACATTGACATTCACTTCACAGCAGTTATTGTTGTAAAATCTAAAAGCTAATGTTTCTTTTTAAAGGGTGAGAACTGGTCAGAGATGAGCTCCTCCCTACACAGGAATATAGACAAGGACTTAAAAAAAAAAAAAAAAGAGGTTCTCCTTCACCCAGTTCCTCAAAAGCTGTAACAGACACAGTGCTTGCCCACCAACCTGCTGTTCCTGCTCCCTCCTCTGTAAGGGGTGGTAATAAAGTAGTTTTCACAGCAATCTTATCAAAATGAGACTCACAAAACTGAAAATTAGAGAGCCAAATTACTCCTCCAATCTCAAACACCTTATGCAATGTGAAGACGCTTACAACTGACACCGGACTTTCTACTTGGTTGGTTTGCCTTGCTTTCTGGCACTAAAGGATGAATCGTTAGTGGATATTAATGGGAAAACTCTGGTTGCTTTCAGTATAGGCTGGATTATATGACTCCTTTTTCTCCAATTTTTGCCTGTGACTTGCTCCCCAACTCACAGCCAGAAAGCATATTCTCCTGAAGTCTTGCATCTATAATCCTTAAATTACATAATTAGTAAAACCCATCAGTTACACAACCACTAATTGTGTAACTCACATCCTCTTGCTGCCTATAGCCTCTCAAAATAAAATCACATTAATTTCAGCTGTAATGCTGCCAAGATAAAACACGTTTAAACCTGTTTGGGGCTCTCCTTGGTGGATGATTTAAATTCTGTTGTACTCCCAGGTGAAGTTTTTGACAGAGGTCGTTGCATTGTCTGATGTTTGAGCCTTGGGAGATTCTGAGAAGAGCTTGCTGCCCTAGAATTAAAAAACCAGTATCTTGAAAGGCTTTCACAACTTCTTTTTTCCTTCAAAGTACCAAAAGATTAAAAGGCAGTTTTCAAATAAAGCAATTTTGGGCTAACTTTGCTCCCACTGAAGCTAAGGCATCAGTTTCAATCACAGCAAAGTTCACTGCTTACTGCTTTCAAACACACCATCCTACCTTATCCACACTGCAGAAACTTTGTAAATTGTCTGCATCTCCATTTGGGAAATAAGTCTTTATTTTCCTCTAAAAGATACAGAAAAATACACCACGCATTCAGCAGTGTGACTCTAGGCTTTAGTATTCCTATGGTACCACAACATTAGTTTAACCACGCTGCATATTGCTTTTACAGGAAAATTTTCTGCCCAGAAAAAAACCCACACATTTCTCCTACCTTCTTGATCTTCCTCCAGTTCTCAGCTGTTGTTTGTTTTCCGCTGTGGCAAAATTAATATTAAAATGGAAAATAATTAAGGACATAAAAAACGGCAATTGGATTTTTTTCCCCCCCCTTCAAAAATATTTTTGAGCACGCATTAATGACCTTGGAAATAACAATGCATAAACAGGAACAGCATGATTATAAGCAATGCAAGCTTGCAAAAATGTTTTGAAAACAAACTGATATTGGAGAGAGCAGTTTTGCTTAAGGCTTGTTAAATTTTAGGCTTATTCAGTCTTTGGTTTCTTTGCTTGCACTTTAAAATCAGTATCATTTTCACAGTAAAATGGACACTACCAGAAATTAGATTAAGCAAAATAAACTAATTTAATATATCACACAGAATGCTTATTTAATGCTAGTATTTTTTCCATTGCTGAATTGGGAAATAAGAATTTGCTTTACTCCTCTTAATAGTAATTTTATCATGTTCAGCATACCAAAACAGCATAAATTTCACATTGCAATGGTGGTTATCAAACCACGTTATTTTTTGAACTTATATAATTTGAAACAATTTCTGTCAAAGAAAAGCTTTTTTCACAAAATGTCTAACTCGCAAAGCCCAGATACGAACTCATAAAGCTGAGGGTTTGTATCATAGTAGCATGCACCTAGTCGTGCCAAAATACATCTCCCATCAGTGTTCTCTGTACAATGCCCTTGCACCCAGATTCTCATACACTTACATAAAATAAGACTTCCCAAACAGCTGTTTCACTGAAAGAGCTGGGAAACTTATAGAATCATAGAATCATTAAGATTGGAAAAGACCTCCAAGATCATCGAGTCCAACCATCAACCCAACACTACCATGCCCACTAAATCATGTCCCTAAGCGTCTCATGGTGCACTTAGAGGCAGCAGAGCCCATGTGTGAAACTTGTAATCCTGCGGGTGTTTCTACAACACTGCAAACTGCAATTCAGCATGGAAATGAGTTGGTTCTGTAGGACTTGCTGAGAGTAGTACAAAGAATTTAGTAGGAAGGAGCACCACACTAATCATTTTGTTTAGCCTGCGTATACCATGATTTGACCACGGACACAATTTAAGGCAGGTCGCAAACTACCAGGCAGCAGCTTTTCAAGAGAGACACATGCAGAAGGGAGGCTGTTTAGGCTTCAGGGAAAAAGGATGATACATTCCCACCGGCATGGTTGCAATTCTGGGCTTGGGTAATGGCAGAGTACCCATAGCTTTACTGACCAAAAAATGGGTACTGAGAGCTTGTAAGTGTCTAAGAGATTTACTGGCTATTGGGGAATTGTTCACAGGATCTAAGTTCATAAATCCGGCCTTGGCTACCACTCAGTTTGACTAAGAATAAGTATGATGTGATAAATGCTTTGTAGTACATTTTCCTTTTTTCTTCATAACATATCCTTTTGGTTTTGTCCTGCAAGGCTGCTCCTCTTTGTATAAACACCAATCAATATGTTCTAGCTGTAAATCTCTTTTTCATGCAGATAATGCTTGCTTCCAGCTAGTACTGATCTTCTATATCACCATGAATGGAATGATGACTAGTAGCTTTAGTACCTTTCAAAATCATTTCACCTATATAGGTAATTTTATTATATTTATATAATGTTTCATTTACCTGTGATTTCAAAGTTGCTGGCAGCCATATGAAACAATGGCAACTGCTCAGAGATGGTTCCTGGCCAATCATCCCCTTCTCTGATGATTATATTTTTCTTACATGACAAATATGTAGAGATGTTGGTGTTTTCTGTACCCTCCAAGCTCTTCATAATTGATTCTTATACAGTTGTTCTTATGGCTTCTATAAGTTACATTTTGTGCTCAAGTACAAAACAATTCAGGCTCTCAGGGTCATAACAGAATGCTCATATTCTGATTTGCCTTACTCTGTATCATTCATTTATACCTCAGACTTCAAGTCCTTTGGAGCAAATAAACCTATTACTTGTTTGGCATGTTACCTTCAGTATATGAAAATGTGCAGAATAAATGGTTAATGAGACTAGTGGTGATAAACATTTAAGCACTAGCTTGGATGAGCTAAGAAATAGTATTTCATTTAAGCAGTTTATTTTAATTTAAAAATTAAATCCAAAATAGAACACTTACTATTCTTTCCCCATGAGAAGAAAGTGAATATAGGTATGCCATAATACTTTGCATGTACATGGCATTTTCCAATATCAAAGCAGTTTTTAAAAGACAGAAAATATCACCTTCTTGTACCTCTACATAAAGAGAGAAGAGCAGAAGGGCTCAAAGCCCCATCTCTCAATTCTTATGTCCTATGTGCTACAACTATAGCTCTGTAACTGTAAGAGAGTTCAAACATTTAGTGCGGTGAGTATATCAGGCAAATACACATTTTAGGCTTTGAGAAACAAAAGCTTTCTTTTTGCAAAACAGCCACATACCAGTGTCCAGGACCTTTTTGGTAATTTTAGGATACTTTTGAAATTTTACAAAGTAATAGCTTTCATATTCCATCAAAATTGTCTCAAGATCAATGTTGTCACAAACTTCAAAGCCACGTAAACTTAAGCTCGCCTCTTGTTCCAAAGCATTTGCAGCATCAACATACCTGGTAATTTCAAAAAAACAAAGATCAAAAAGCTGAGAGTCATTATCTTATTCTGATTTTTGAGAGAAAAAGCAAACAATAGCATTAGTAAGTATACGGTATTTTTAACCTGTCCACAACTCTATTTATTATAAAAGCATAAACTCCATTAAAAATCCCTTTGCTGATGCCCTAAAGTATTTTTAAATTATATAGGACATTTTTGTTCCAGAAACTGAAACAATTTAGCAAAGTAAACTGCCAAGATATGTAATAGTAGTTTACCTCTTTCTCACATCAAACCAAAGGGCCATGCTGTCCATCCACCCAACAGAGGACAGAAGGACGCATTACGGGAGGTCAGACACACACAAACCAACACAAGAGCACTATTATTTAAAAAACATACCCTTCCTCCATTAAATAATGCAAAATTAGAATGAGGAGATTTTTTCGACGAGCTTCTGTTCGCATCTCATCCTGTGAATTAAGACAGAACTCTAGATCAAATGTAATATTCTCTTTATTGCTGTAAAGAGCATCTAAATGTAGCCTGTGGAAACAAACAAATTAAGACAACAGCATGTAAGAACTGTAAAACAACTCACTGTTAATAAACAGAAGGAAAATGGTTTTCAATGTAATTTTTCTTACACATTAGCAGGGCCACTGGATGGGTAGAAACCTTTTCCTACAGAAGAGAAAATAACTATGGCAATGGATCTCCAACACGTTCAAGCTGCTGAGAATTTCAGGGCAGGACTCTTGCAGACCTCATGCACAATGTCTCCAAGGGCTGTGCAAGGAAACGTCGTGCTCCAGCGTGGCTGTGTCCTTCCCTTGCAACTAGAAACCCGTTTTCTGAGTGCTTGGAGAAGGCGGGGGTGGAGAAAAGGTCTGGGATCTGCACAACTACACTACAAAGACCAGCTGTACACTTTTGGCACCTCCCATTTCATGGACCTTTATATATAAACACAAGAAGTGAAATACAGAGCGCTTGAAGAATTAATAGTTTGTGATAACACCAAACTTGCCCAATTTTAACACCGGAGTGACCAAAGTCTGGTCCCGACATGCAGAAATTTCAATATGGAGTCAGTCCCATAGATTTCTTTACACAGATTGGAGAGCTCAAAAGCACTCACAAATGGTTCAGCGATAAAAACAAGGTGGTGTAAAACATCTTTGCCATCATTCAGCGAAGCTACATCTGGGGGAGCATAAAGTACAATATCAAGTATAGCAAAAGGGACACTGGAAACAGAAATCTCCTAAGATACTGGAACAAAGTCTCGCTTTGATGAAACATGCTATATATCTGAGTGCCTACAGAGAAACCCTGAGATTTTAGGGTCATAACAGAAGTTGCTACAAGGAAAGCTCTAGAAATCAGCCTATCGACTCTGGTCTGCCTCATTGGGATTTGACACTGGAACCACAGGAAAAGCAGGTATGGCCAAACACACATTTAGGCAAATAAATTATGTCCTTTCTCTTTTAGGATGCTGGCATTCAGCATTATTTATGAGGACTCAGTGCGAGCATGAAAGAGTGGTGCTTATTCAGTGGATGGGGAAAGAGCAGTAGTTTATATGTTGTATAGCACATATATATTTGTGATGATATTGAACAGTAATGCATACAGACTCCCACTTCCACCCCCAGTTTCCCTCCCTTCTACCCCAATCGAACAGTGCCTGCATCCATCCCCAAGGAAAGTGTTAGGAACCTGCAGGTGACAAACCCACAAATCTTTGACCTCTTCATACTGCAAACAGAGCCCCAGCATCTCTAGCAATGACTTCTGCTGCTCTCTGCCAGTGCCTGGCACACAAACAAGCCAAAGAATTACCACTGACCAAGGCTTATGTTTTTAAATCCCACAAGATGTGTAAAAGGAATATCCATATGGAAAGACAATTACCCTATCCTTCCCGGTCTCTTGGAAGGAAGCGTTATTACAGTAAACTGCAGATATTAGAGAATCATTTATTCCTACAAGCAAAGGTGCTTTTGGATGGTGCAATGTACTGCAAAACCAACTTACCTCTTTAGCGTGCCTTTCCTATCTGCTCCCTCTGCTCTGTACACAGCAGTGGATATCATATAGCATTCTGCTGCTAATTTAAACACTTGAGATAGCACAAACAGCTACTGTTTTATTTTAAAACTAATACCTCTCCGTGTGTTTGCTAACCTGTAAAAAGTACTGGGTAGAGTAGGCAAAAGGTCTCCCAGTATAGCAGATATTTTCTGGGATGTTTGCTTCAGACGCGGGGCCATCTAGTGACACAACTAGGAAAGGAATGGGGTTTGCTTTTAACAACGTTTCCTGCGGGGTGAAAGTGTATTTGTATTTCACATATTAATAAAAAGATTGGTAGAATCTTCATTCTGGTTTTCTAGAGAAAAGAATCAAACTGGCTGGGGAAAAGGGAAGAATTCATACCCCACTTCTAGCATTTACTACCTTTGATACCCTCTTGATATTACACAGCCACTCTGTTTCTGAGTCCATAAGGAAGCTACAATACCATTTGCCTTTCAGTGGTGGTACAAAGATGATTTTTCTAAACGATTTTAGGGAGGAAGAGTGCTGTGTAAATCTTGGTAGATCAGTAACTCTTGAATGAAGTAGATCAGTTCCTGAGAGATACTGCAACAAGAAATGAACCGATTCTGAGAACTGTTATGAGCAAAGAGAAAACACTGACACCCTGGGATGAAAGGATCTTTTCCTTCTTATTGTTTTGAGGTGCTGGTGTTTGGAAAACAGATTTTGAATTGTGGACCTTTTACCATTTCTCCTGGATGATCTGAACCTTCTGAAACAGGGTTGGAGGTGCAAGAAGGAAGCCGGAGTCAACACTTGCTGAGAGTCCCAGTTGTACATTCTTCTAAATGCTGTTTTATGTTGAGAAAAATGAACTGTTGCATTTGCCCACATACCAAAAGGCAGGATCACAGCTACCTCTGCATATTTAAACACAGCACGAAAACACAGTGGTTGCCACAGAAGACAAACACATCAAGTGTTTCACGTTTCAGTCTTTACAGTAATACTCTGAAGAGAGAGGAATTGCATCTGCCTGATAAACTGACAGGGCTCACAATCCATGCTTGGAACTTTCCTTGGAAAGAATTTGAATTCTGGTGTGTCTTCTGCTGCTGTTAATCCCACCAGGTTACTTCTGCTATCCCTAGAGGCATTTTAAGTTCAAGTATAAACAGCGATCAGTGATGGGCAGCATCTCAAATACTCTTCTAGGTAAAGACTTCCTTTGGGCAGCATAGGGTAACACCGTGTTTTGTATGAGCAACCCACTTCAACCTTAGCATAGTAATGTTCTTGTAGTTGTGTTGACCAAGCAGAAGCAAAAGTGAACTTTTACATTAAAAAAGAGCCCCATTTAAAATCAGAAGATAGTTTAGACTGAGAGGTTCATTCTGTCTTTATCTTGTGTTAATAAGAATGCAAACAGCAATGGTTAATTTTGAGAAGTCAGACATCTGTCCAAAGAAAATTAATTAATTAATCGGTTGATCAACTGACAAAGACTTGCATTAGATTGGATCTGAAAAACAGAACAGAGATATCAACACCTCTGGTCCCAGTTCTGTGAAGTTTCTATAAAAGAAAGAAAAATTAAGGACCTTTCAACATGTACCTGTTACCAAATCATAAATCTTGTGAATCAGTAGTGCACAGATCGATGCTTTCTTGATCAACCCCACAAAGCCACGTCTCTCTGCCTTTCACCAGTCTTAGCCTACCATGTACCCTTTCCAAGAGGTATATGAATCTCTGCGCGTCAGTGCCACCAGCAGCTTTAGCTGTCCGCTAAAACAGCTCTCTGCCCACGCTGGTCTCCTTTCCTGAACTCCAGTTTATTCTCTAGGGACTGACCCCCACTGCAAATACGTCCACAAAACAACGTGCCTGCCACAGTACAGACAGATACTAGCACTGCCCAGGACTTCTGCTGTGTTTAGAGAAGAAATGCTAAATCTTATACGGCATGAAAAAAATAGGAGTACTTATGAGTGCAAAGTTACTTAAAATTCAGTTTAGCTTTACAGTGATTTAGCCTTCCTGTTTAATTAGTATTTAGAATTGCATGTTGTTTATAGCCACTGGTATTTCAATAGATGTTTAAGTGTTTAAAGTTTAATAAGCTTCCATTCTTAAAAGAACAAAAAATGTATGTAATTAAATTTTCAATTACTATAGGGGATTTTGGGGTCCATGCAATTAATAAAAGCTTAAGGCACTTAAGCGTGATCTTGTTTTAAAAACTAAATAGTTGAGCACTTAACTAATTAGCTCCAACACTTACAGTGTATTTTATTTATTTCTAGCTTAACAAAGGAGTGGTACGTATTCCTTTCTTTGCAGCCGTTTAAAATTAAACTCGATTAGAGTCATGCATCTTTAAATGCAACTGTTCATTTAGTCATTTCCATACCTTTTACTAAAATGCATTTACATTATAAATCAACCTAGTCTCTTGTGTAATTCCATCAAATTAATGGACCTACGAAAAGATTAATTTAACCCCATAATGTTTCATTATCATTTGACCCTATTCTGCATGAATATATTCGATAGCATGAAGAAGAAAGTTACAGAGTAAGTCATGGTCTGAGAAGCTTGGAAATAATAACTATACTGCTGTAATACCATGCCCTTGTACATTCAACTGAGGCAATCAATAAGATGAGTTCAGAGGCATCTGTGATCAGGAATTCAGACAAGATGCAAGCGGTTAGCTCTAATCGCACAGGGAAAGATCTTATTGTAGAATGCATGCAGTGTCCCTTCCCTCTTTTTCCTTTGGGATCCCAGGATGGCTGCCAAGCATGGGTTCCTCAAGATGAAGCTGGCACCATGTGCCAGGATAGACAGAGTAGCTGAGGCATGATGGACCCGCCCAGTTTTCCTCCTCCCTCCACCACCCCATATCCCCACAGCTTTCCCTCTCCCCTAGCCCTTTGCATCTTATAATTGCAGCTTTGCCAGGCTTTTTAGAAGGCTAATGTTCAATTATTGTTTGGCTGGCTGACAGTGTTTTTTGAGAAACGCAAGCAGAGAAGGGAAATGTATAACTTGGCTGCCATTGAATAGAATTTCTCATCACAAAGAAAAGGCGCTTCTTTACTCTCTTCTCTCTTCCAAATTATACAAGCCCGCTGCAAACAATAGAGCTGGCAAAGTTTCTCAAGAAGGATTACAAACAGCTTTCATAATTAAAGACACATAGCAAGTTTACCACAGAAGTTATGGCTGTCCTAGTAGTAACAGTAGGATGCATTTGAAAGGTGTTACGTTTAAAATCTAAAGACATTTTACAATGGGAGTTTGGTGCACTGAAAACAGAAACCTTCCGATTTCTCCCCCCATTGCAATAGTTACGTGCCATCTTTCATTAATTCATGCTCCGGTACTAAGAGCCACTCACAGACCGCTATTATCTCCCTCTTTTAACAGGAACATTGCTGAAGCCAGGTTTTACACTGCCAAGACTTCATTAATTTGAAGCGATATGTGTTATGAATACATAAAAATGAATGGCCACAAAGTACGGTGAATTATTAAACAATATAAATTAAGGATGCTGAATTTACAAACTAATTAATAAGCATTAATTCTCCCACTCATTTGTACAAATTTCCAAAGTTCTACTGCAGATTACAATAATACTGCTTTTCAAGAGTGATTTACAGAACAAACATAGGAAATACTTAACAACTAAAAACAGTGAAATGCCTCACAAAACAAATTTCTTTGATTGTAAGACTACACTGGGTAGCTGTGAACAGCCATAGAATTGTAATGTATATAGGAATTTATACTTATATAGGAGTTTATTTTTTGAAACACTTTTCCCCAAACTGGTAGAAAACAATAATTTCTATTCTATAGAACAGATTAATGGAAAAACGCAATAGAGATAAGGACAGAGCTGGGGAACCAGGAATTCCAGTAATTATTTAGTGCTACAAATTAAAGATGTAGCAGCCTAACTTTTAGATACTGCATTGGAATACTGGAATTCAGAAAATAGAAGTTAAGTATCTAGACTCCCTCCACAGAAGTCAAGAACCTTAGAGGAAGAATCTAAAATCCTCTTGGCAGCTTCAGGTTGTCCTTAATCACTGACTGGCTTAAACAAAGTAGGCTCCAAATTTCTGCCCCTCTGCGGAGTATGAACACTTCCCTCTACTCTGTACCCAAAAAGTAAAACCTGATCTTCACATCCATCCTGCCAAAAGGCTATGGAGGTCAGCTTACAAATCAAACCGACCCAAATCCAGTGGTACAACTCAGGGGGAAGCTCCAGTTCATGAGCTCCCGGCCCTATTCCCACAAATGTTTCTGCATTTAGTAGTCAAAACAATCCTTGGGGTCAGGACCACCCAAATCCCCATTGGTGAGGTTATAAGTAGTTGTCTAACTTGACCCCTTTTTCTCCCGTCTTCCTTCTGCACATTAACACTGTTTTAATACCACACCTTAGGGCACCACTCTCAGTGGTCGGGATATAAATCCACTTTAGGGCTCAGAAAGAGACTGTGCTGGAGGCTCCCATTCCTAGGTAAATATATAACCTACTAATCTAAGAGGTTGACATAACCTAAAACTCAGCCCCAAACTACCTTTTTTTTTTTTTTGTGAGCAAACCTGTCCTATTCACGCAGAGTGGGAACAGGGATTTGTGTATGCATGCACAGCACCCAACATTTTTGTGGGAAAGGTTTTTAGCAGTCCTTGAGTGCAGCCCTGCAGTCTATCTTACTCTGGTTGAATTTGACCAGCAGATGGAGGCAAAAGAACAGGTTAAGAAATTTAGCAAAATCCTGCTGCTTCTGGGCTTCCTGGAGCTCGACCCATCCGTAGGATGGGGACACGGTGGGGCACTACAGCCCTGACTTACGGAAAAAGGAGCTGAGGGAGGAAGGAATACGGACTTGTCCCCTTTCGCTGTATCTGCTCCTGCTACGACCACGCAACGGCCTCGGGCAGGGGCTGAGGAAAGCAAGGGGGCCTGCCCTGCCCTGAGGAGAGGGCAGCATAAGAAGCACTTCCCTCCTGCAAAAGGGAGGGAAACGAGAAGGGGGGACCGTGCTAAGCCCCCACCCTTAAGGAGAGCCAGGACCGCCGTCGTGCCGATGACCCCGAGGCCCTCCAGGCCCAGCCCT
>NW_009229061.1:0-399 GCF_000690835.1 Fulmarus glacialis | reverse complement strand
TCATCCATGCCGGCCTCCATGCGTTTTTGCCTGACGTCCTCTTTCTTGGGATGCACCGCTCCTGAGCATATATTACCCAGCTTTCTTGGGCCCCTCTTCCCTCCAGGGCTTTGTCCCATGGCACTCTACCAAGCAGATCCCTGAAGAGGCCAAAGTCTGCCCTCCTGAAGTCCAGGGTAGTGAGCTTCCTGTGCACCCTCCTCGGTGCTCTAAGGATCTTCAACTCCACCATTTCATGGTCACTGCAGCCAAGGCTGCCCTTGAGCTTCACATTCTCCACCAGCCCCTCTTTGTTGGTGAGAAAATACCTGGTGATGATGTGCAGTGAAGTGAAGGTCCAGAGCTTGAACACCTCCACATCTCTGTTCCGATAGGATTTGGAGCTTGTGTCTGTAGGCA
>NW_009229060.1:32254-40130 GCF_000690835.1 Fulmarus glacialis | reverse complement strand
ACCGCGTTTAAATCTCCCGCCGTTGCTCCGGCAACGCCCAGATTACATCTGTGCTTCTGACAGAGTGTCAGGTTTGTTAATTCACAGTGAGATGATTATCTTAGAGCACTGGTGACTGATGAAGGTACCGAAGTGCCAGGTAATTTACGGTACATTTATTGGGAATAGAGACTTTCTTTCTTGTTATTTCTCCTAAATGAATAATTTATTTTTGGTATATAAAAATGCATAATATATAAAATGCTTGTGTCCACCTTGTACCAGTGGCATATCTTGGTATTTGAAAACATTGTCAGGGTACTGTTTTATTTTTCTGTAATAGAATGACAAGAATTTTACAATAATAAGGTAAAATAAACAAACAAACATGAAAAAATTATCCCTACAGTACTCTGCTGAGTCTGTTACTATTTCACAGCCATCCTGTATTCATAACTACATTTTGATACCAAAAATACTTCCTGTTTGAATCCATTATGTTTTGCTAGGATTTGATGATCTATTAATTCTTTAATGAAATCCCATGCACTAATAAGTAAAATTTCTACCTCCAGCTACATTCTGAATCTTCATAGCACTTTTCACAGCCCTTATCTACCCTCTGCCTTTCTGGCTTCCAGCCCACTCCTTTACAGGTGCTGGTTTTTGTGTGTCTTATGTTAGCACAGTGAAAGAAAGGATGGGAGGCTAAAATATGCATGGCATAATGACCTAATGGAAGTAGAGTGTCACAGCTATCTCATCACATTATATGACAGACAGTGACTTTTCATATCCTATTTGGCCTGTGTCTTACCAGCTATTTCTTATCACCTCTAAGGAAGAGCACAACAGAAAAGGTGATGGGAAAGGAAGAATTGCTGAAACCACTCTGGGATCATACTCGGGTCCCAGTGTAATGAGTACAATCCTCAAGGAAGTTACTGAAAGCAGTCACTTGTAGCCCTTCTGCATCTCTAGTTAGGAACTGACAAACCTCCTTTAAGGTTTTCTGATAAATTCAAAGAAAAAAAAAAAGACAAGACTGAGATTGGGAAAAAACTTAACAAACCCCAAGTTTTCAGATGAAGCAAGATTTCATTTTTTGAACAAATTTGGCTTCTGCACCTTAGATGTGTACTTAGATGTCCACAGCACTAGTAATGATATAGTTCACTCTGTTTAAATAATGAGATACCACATACAACCATTAGCACAAAAACTTTTCTCTCTTAGATGTGTACTTAGATGTCCACAGCACTAGTAATGATATAGTTCACTCTGTTTAAATAATGAGATACCACATACCATTAGCACAAAAGCTTTTCTCTAAAGTTCAGGATTAAAAAAGATTCACAAATCAAGTGCTGCTTACACATTTTTCATAATGCAATAAAAACAATTTTCTGTAAATACAGCATATGACTATCAGTACTGTAACTTTGGAATCAGTTACTATTTCACCAAACAGGACTGAAATAGAGTTATGAAGGCTAATATTTTAAACAAGCTTGACTGCAATCAGTAAAATATACACACATGTATATTTATAATTACAAGTCCATAAGAATATTTTATGATCATTTATGCAAATCATAAAACTATCAGAAATAAGAATGCATTAATTTTTTCACACCTTCACTGTTGCCTGGATCACACTGAGGAAATATGACTTCTATGTTGCAGTGCTCATCAGTAGCATCCAGCATTCATGGCTTCGGATTGCTTAGGAGATGGAGTATCTAGGAAGTAAAATTTCTTCCACAGTGTAGAAAATAGTTTACCAAGTGATTAATAGTTTAAAAATGCAGTGTACCTTTGAATGCAGTGCCTTTGAAAACTCATCCTGGGTAAAATAGTAGCAGAGTTACACTGAACTATCTGAACGAGAAACCTCAAAGGCATCTTGATATGATGTCAATATTTATTATATTGGATTTCTCCCTGTTCTGAAAATCAATGTAGTGGCAAAAGAAAGGAAACTGGAAAGATCAGTCCCTTCTGTAGGGAAGGTTGTCTCTGGAAACATCTCTCTCCAGAGGACCAAAATATATCCTGCATGAGGATGCAAGGAAGAATATAAAACTCTCTTGAAAATTATGCTGTTAAACCCTGAGATCTTTACTTAAGGCAAACAAAACAAGAACACACCTCTCTGGCACTGTCTACATTACAAGTATTTTAGGGCTGAGGAACCTCAGAAAACTAATTGCGGATTGCTCATGGACATGCAAACATTTGAGTAGTAGCCCTGATAAGCAAGGCTCAAGTCCTTTATGCGAATGTTTGCTCAGATCATGATAATGGAAGTGGTAGTACCACAAGCAAGATATCTTTAGGCCTAGAGGAACATGTATGTACATTGTAGAAATTGTTCAGCTTCCTCCAACTCTTTTGCCTGATTACAGCTCAAAGATTATTAGTCACCCCAAGACCTTCTCGGTTTTTCCTTTGCTTTTCTGGATGCAATGTCCCAAATCTGTTATTTCTGAGATAAATATGTTCACCTGTGGCACTCTGCAGGGCCAGTTTGTGATGTAATGGTTTTGTGAAGAGCAAAATTGGGCACAAAAGGTCCTGTGAGCCTGGAGTCTTTCAAGATTAAATCCAGGTTTTGCTATATTACGGTTAGCCTAACCGAGCTTTTACAGTGTTATTTGACTTGAAATCTTTCATTAGCAAGAGGTGAGGACTTCAGAATCTAATAGTGTGCTTTAATCTCTATTTACTATCGATCTTTTTTAATGCAGCAAGCAAAAAAAAAATGTATAGACTAAAGAATTTGGAAAGGTTTTATAATTTTTTTCCTCTGGAAATAAAGTTTAAGGATAAGATATGATAGTTCACACAGTACCAGTAATTAAATAATAACAAGAAATAAATTGCTGCAGGAAGTTAGGATTTTAAGCAGTGAAATCATTGCTTTTGCTCAAAGGTATTTAAAAGGAGTGAATGGAAATTAATCCATCATTTATAATAGAGCAGAAATGAAAGCATTCAAAGGAAAACTAATTTTAAAATTTTTAATGCTGATTTATATTTTAATTATATAATGCTTATTTACAATTATGATCATGCATGTGCTTCTAACAAGAGTGACAGTGTAAATGAAAAGGGTTATATATATTCGTACATGAAAGCTAGAAACTAGGCATTTAAACAGAAATTCTTCTGTGATTGTGATGCGACTTTTTGAAAATGCAGCATTAATTTAGCAACATACGTATAACTCCATACTCAATAAGCCAGAATCACCGTAAAACTGTATTTTTAGGGAAACAGCAGCTTTTTGCTTACATTGTTTTTAATTTTGAAAAATTGCGTGAATTGCCAGATGCTTTTTATCTTGTCCTATATTGCCATTTAGTGAAGTTGTTGCTGTTACATAAGCACCAGATTTATCAAATTTTCTTCCCACTTTATTTCCTACTTCTCTTCTTCCCACAGAGTTTGGCAGTGTCTTTTTCAGTCTACTTTTTTTTTTTTCCCTTTAACTCCCCTTTTTGGGGAGGGGAGGTGGGGTGAAGATGTCTTTTTATTTTCAAGAAAAGATTATAAATACTGCTGTGACAAATCCATTACACAGCACAGAAGCGATCAGCATGGTGCTAAACTCTGGCTGAGAACTGAAGGTCCAAACTAGTGCTGTTCCAAAAGATCAATGGGACACACTTCTAAATGGCAAGAGTTTTGACTGGCTCTGTACACCACTAAAAGAAAATAAAAGATCAAATGGTACGTTCTAAGACAGAAATAAATGTTTGTTTCTGCCCTTCTGGCCCACTCTTTAAATACAGCTTAGGAAAAAAATACATTAAGGGACACCAAAGAAAATACAAGCGTGTATCTCATATAACGTGAGATCTGCGTCCTTCCGATAAGCTGTATTCTGATTCACAGCGAAATTTAAACAGCATAGGTAATTAACCTCATGGAACAAAAAATACCAGGGGACAGGGTAGATGGTCTCCCACTTGAATTGTTTCAAACAAGACTGGATCTCTTTATTGAATTTATTTATTATTTATTTTAAAATTGTCAGTCCAGGTATAAGTTATGAGACAAATTAGGGAATTGGAGGCTAATATTGTTTTAGGGAGAAAGAGAGGTCTACTCACGATGTTGAAATCTAAATGCTCTGGTCAGGATATGTATATATATTTTTCATAACTAATACAGTTCATTTAAAGAAATGATATTTATTCTGAAGAAACAAATAAAACTGTTTGGATTTAGGTGTTGACCAGATACTGCTGCTGAAACACTCTCAGATATCAATCTTACTCTTCTCAGATTGTTGGCATAAAATAATATATTGACTGGATTGTACTAGGCAAGTTTCTTATTTCTTTCTTGGCAATATGTTTCTCCGATATCTCCTGCTGATTTTAAAATGAGGTATCTATTTAAATCTCCCATATATGTTACTGGAAGAAAACTTTGATGTCTTAAATATCTGAAAATTTTAACATCTGCTGTTTACTTGCATGCATCTTGCATTAAGGAAAAAAAAAGTTTCACTTCAGAAGCCAGTCAGGCTCTTGTGGTTTCACAGTCTTTTTAGTATAAAGAAATTGTGAGTTTTAAAGTAAAGTACAGCCATGATTCTACTTATTTGAATAGATTTGGGGGTTTTGGGGGGGGGGGGGGTTGCCAGCCCAGGTCAGTCAGATTTTATTTCACTAAGAAATACTGATAGAAAAGATTACATGTTGTTTCATCATCAGTTTTAGGGAAATAATATATTCTGTGATTAAAAGGCTTTCACAAAGAAACTTCAGAAAGATGTTTCAGTATTTGGTACTTCATATTTAAATACCTGTAACTGTGCCAGAGAAAAAATCCAAAGCAATAATATTTTGGTTTGAGATCTGCCTTTCCCTGCTACTAGGAAAATACATTTCTAACTTTCTTTCCTTCATAAATTGCACACATTTGAAACTAAACAAAAGTACATAAAAGATTGAAAACTCGCTGCTATATTTTAATCATCCCAAGAGACAAATTTATGAGCGAGAACGTTTATGAATATGAAGTCTTTTAGTTCCAAGTGGCACAGCAAGAAAGGAATCTAGAACATCAGAAGACTGTTGATGAAACAGATTCATAATTTAAAATAGTGAGTGTATATCCTAATTCATACTTTAAAAAAAATCAAGATTTTAGATAAATAATTTTCTCTTTATCTTTTATTATTATTCCTCTTTGTCCTTCTAGTCTCAGCCCTGGAAATGTCACAAAACACATGGCAATAGCTAGCATAAATAAAAGTTTTGTTTCTCTCTCCCCTCCTCCATCAAAGTAGGAACTTTTCTGGGAAGAAGTTAGGTCCCAGAACCACTCACTACTTATCAGTCTTTTCAACACAAGCATGTACATGTTCAAAGAAGCTAAGACTAACCTCTAAGTACAGCTGGAACGTTTCTCTTAAATAGGGTGAGTCATATTTGGATGGTTCTGAAAAAGAGCTTTCTTTCTACGCGGTCTTAAAATGTCTCTCATATTGCCCAACAGAAAGCTTAATTTGGATTGTGAGAAGCAACAAAGAGTACTTTTCCTTCTTAAGCTCTCACAGTGAAAAAGCTTTTCTCCTCTTTGAAGTCACATATCATCACCAGCTTTAGCTAGATTCTTAAAGACACATAAATCAAAAAGCTGTCACTTCTTCTAAAAACATTTGTACGTAGCGGCAATACAATTTTCATGCCTGACAACGTAATGAAACACTTCTGTGTGGAAGCTGCTAGAAATGTTATTTGTTTGACTCAAGTGACCAGCAGCAGAAGTTCAAGCTCTAAGGAGCTTGTCAGGGATCTCCACTATCTTCTGCAGCTACTTCTGGCCTAGAAGAGGATGAGGTAAACAGTATTTCTTCTGTAAACAAGGACTATCCAGGCATGGTTTACTAGAGGCTCAATGTCACTTGATTAACACATTTACTGAAATAGTGCCCATCAAAAATAAATCAGGTTAAAGTGTGGCCACTGCTGTAGAAATGTTTAGAAAGAGTTTCTGCTGCAAAGAGCTCATTGTATGTGTAAAGTGAAAAGCGAGACCTTGAACGCAGCTGCGCTGTTCCTTCCATGACCAGTTATACCAGGCCAGCTTACAGACCCTTCCGGAAGCCTTTGTGACAGAAAAGCCGTGGTGCTGCATGATGGGCATCACTTGGAGCTGGGGGACACCAATCAGCCAGCACAACAGTTTGCAAAATGTTTTCCCAGTTGCAGTGTCTGACATGTGTATGGGACCTCTCCATCATCATTGGTGCAGCACTGGGCTGAGATTTCCTAACAGATTGCCTTTAGGGAAGGGTTCATTCTTGATTCAAGATAACCACTTCCCACCTTCAGTGGCCATAGGAGAGGGAAAGGGGGAAACTGAAACACGGCTTTCTCATCCTGTTTCAGTAGGGTGAACAAAATGGTTCCCAGGCAGATGTGGCGTGTCCCTCAAGAGCTGGCAGGTCTGTTTTCAAGGGAGTGTTCCCAAATGCAAAATGTTAGAGTACACACAGAAGCAAATCCATCTGTTTCGAAGATGTAAAAAACGCAACCAGAAAAATCTTAAAAATGATGAAAAAGCAGGGCCATTACAAGAAGAGGAAGAGGAAGAACTCATAAATGAGGTGGTAAACACCCGAACCGTATCCCTGAGTGAGCTGCAAGATATGCGAAAAGATTTCAGCCGTCGTCCAAGTGAGCACATTGTCACCTGGCTGCTCTGGTGCTGGGATAACGGGGCCAGTAGCCTGGAGTTAGAGGGTAGGGAGGCCAAGCAGCTGGGATCCCTTTCTAGGGAAGGGGGTATTGAAAAGCAATTGGAAAAGGGGCACAAGCCCTCAGCCTCTGGAGGCGACTCCTGTCAGGCGTGAAGGAAAGGTATCCCTTCAAGGAAGATGCTGTATGTCACCCAAGCAAGTGGACCACCATGGAAAGAGGTATCCAGTACCTGAGGGAGTTAGCCGTGCTGGAGGTGATTTATAGTGACCTGGACAATGAGCAGTTATCCAAAGATCCAGATGAAGTTCAGCACACACGACCGACGTGGCGGAAGTTTGTACAGAGTGTACCATCCCCGTATGCCAACTCATTGGCAATACTGACCTGGAAAGAAGGAGAGGAACAAACGGTGGATGAATTGGCTGGCCAACTCCAGCAATACGAAGAAAATCTCTCTTCCTCCCTTGTCTCAGCTGTGAAGAAACTGTCCCGGAAGGTCCAGCAACTCAAAGAGGATATAGCTTACTTCCCACCTGTACAGACCATTATCTCAGCTATTAGGAGTAAGCATTCCTCTGCTCAAGAGAGAAGATATAGAGGGTAACACACCACGGGCCACCCTGTGGTTTTACCTGCGTGACCACGGAGAGGACATGAGAAAGTGGGGTGGAAAATCTACCTCAATCCTAGAGGTACGGGTACATGAGTTGCAAGGAAAAACAATCACAAAAGGCGGTTCTTTGAGGAAAATTGCTGCTCCAGTTTCCAGTGGGCAGTTCCCCAGACAGAGTATCAAATCTTGCTTTTGATCTTAATGAAGAAACTTCTGACTCATATTTACAAGAAGTGAGTAACGAATACTATAACCAGGACTAGAGGGGCCCTCCCTCCAGCCAGGTGGAGGAAAGGGACAACTGGGTTTACTGGACTGTGTGGATTCGATGGCCTGGCACGAGACCCATAGGAGTATAAGGCTGTAGTGGACACCGGTCCATGGTGTACCCTAATGCCATAAAGCGGCAGAACCTATCTGTATTTCTGGAGTGACAGGGGAATCCCAACAGCTAACTGTATTGGAAGCCAAAGTGAGTCTAACTGGGAATGAGTGGCAGAAGCACTCCATTGTGACTGGCCCAGTGCATCCTTGGCATAGACTACCTCAGGAGAGGGGATTT
>NW_009229060.1:31904-32207 GCF_000690835.1 Fulmarus glacialis | reverse complement strand
TATAGCGGCCTTGGAGATGGAGGAAATTAAACAGCTGTCCACCTTGCCTGGTCTCTCGGAGGACCCTTCTATTGTGAGTTGAAGAACCACAGGTGCCGATTGCCACTACAACGGTGCATCGTGGGCAATATTGCATCAACCAAGACTCCCTGATTCCCATCCATAAGCTGATTTGTCAACTGGAGAGACAAGGAGTGATCAGCAAGACTCGCTTGCTCTTTAACAGTCCCAGTGCAAAAGTCTAATAGAAAGTAGACTATCGTGGCCTGAATGAAGTCATGCTGCTGATGCCATGCCGGACAT
>NW_009229060.1:31515-31797 GCF_000690835.1 Fulmarus glacialis | reverse complement strand
TCCGTTGGGCAGCAGAGTGCAGCCCGCAGTTTGCTTTCGCTTGGAGGGGTATCCAGTACACCTGGAACCGACTGCCTTAGGGATGGAAACACAGCCCTACCATTTGCCACGGACTGATCCAGATGACACCGGAACAGGGTGAGGCTCCGGAACACCTGCAGTACATTGATAACATCATTGTATGGGGCAACACAGCAGAAGAAGTTTTTGAGAGAGGGAAGAAAATAGTCCAAATCCTTCTGAAGGCCGGTTTTGCCATAAAACAAAGTAAGGTCAAAGGAC
>NW_009229060.1:29167-30391 GCF_000690835.1 Fulmarus glacialis | reverse complement strand
CTGGCAACATAAGCATGAATTATTTATAGCTCGGTGGGCCCATGACACCTCAGGCCATTAAGGAAGAGATGCAACATATAGATGGGCTCGTGATTGAGGGGTGGACTTGACCATGGACACTATTGCACAGGTTATTCTTGAATGTGAGACATGCGCTGCAGTCAAACAGGCTAAGCGGTTAAAGCCTTTGTGGTTATGGATGATAAATATGGGGAGGCCTGGCAGATTGATTATATCACACTCCCACAAACCCACCAGGGCAAACGCTACGTGCTTACAATGGTGGAAACAATCACTGGATGGCTGGAAACATATCCTGTGCCCCATGCCACCGACTGGCACACTATCCTGGGTCTTGAAAAGCAAGTCTTATGGCGACATGGCACCCCAGAAAGCATTGAGTCTGACAATGGGACTCATTTCTGAAACAACCTCATAGACACCTGGGCCAAAGAGCATGGCATTGAGCGGGTATAATCACATCTGCTATCATGCACCAAAAAATCGAGTGATACAATGGACTGTTAAAGACTACACTAAGAACAATGGGTGGTGGGACATTTAAACATTGGGATACACATTTAGCAAATAGCAAAAGCCACCTTGTTTAGTCAACACGAGGAGTCCTGCCGATCAAGCTGGCCCTGCCCAATCAAAACTTTTACGTACTGTAGAAAGGGACGTAGAAGAGGATAAAGTCCCTGTAGTGCACATATGAAATATGCTGGGGAAGAGAGTCTGGGATGCTCCTGCCTTGGGCAAACGAAAACCCATTTGTGGGATTGCTTTTGCTCAAGGACCAGGGTGCACTTGGTGGGTAATGCAAAAGGGTGGAGAAGTCCGATGTGTACCTCAAGGGGATTTGATTTTGGGTGAGAATAGCCAATAAATTAAATTGTATGATGTTAATTGCTATTAATATAGTATAACATCACTTCTATAGTGGCTGTATGCTGTAACAATGGTATTACAGTAAGAATCACCCAGATTAATGAAGAATGAACTTTGATGAAAACCAAGCAAAGCACAGTGATAATGGAAGCAGAAATGGCTTCAGCATGCAACAATCCAACACCAACACACCATCTCTCCTGCCCTGAAGGACTTATATGACAGATGGAGCCCAAAGTCATGGACTAAATGAACACAATGACCATTTTACAGGGATAGTCCACAGACTAAGGGAATGATATCTGTGTGTGTATATATATATAGAAAGATAGT
>NW_009229060.1:0-28808 GCF_000690835.1 Fulmarus glacialis | reverse complement strand
GTGAGCAATTGCATTGTGCATCACTTGCTTTGTATATCCTATTATTACTATTTTATGTTATTTTATTTCAATTATTAAACTGTTCTTATCTTAACCCACAAGTTTTCTCACTTTTACTCTTCCAATTCTCTCTCCTATCCCATGGCGGGGGGAGTGAGCGAGCAGCTGTGTGGTGCTCAGTCACCACCTGGGGTTAAACCACAACAGAGACCTTCTATCATCACTTGCTTTGTATATCCTATTATTACTATTTTATGTTATTTTATTTCAATTATTAAACTGTTCTTATCTTAACCCACAAGTTTTCTCACTTTTACTCTTCCAATTCTCTCTCCTATCCCATGGCGGGGGGAGTGAGCGAGCAGCTGTGTGGTGCTCAGTCACCACCTGGGGTTAAACCACAACAGAGACCTTCTATATATCAATGACAATAATAATAAAGACCTGTCTCAGATCAAGTATTTTGATCACCAGAAAAGAGGTTATTAATATGAAAACAAATGTAAAGAGGTTTGCTAAAGCTGCATCAGGCAGGAGTGGTAACAGGAAATAAAATGTACATCTGCTGTATAGCAAATGCAATAGACATCTAAAAGATAAAAGGGAGGAAAAAATGAAACAGAGTGATTTATTACCTAGTCAACTAAATTTAAATTTGCATTAATGTTAAATGCTTTTATGACTGTTCATAGGCACTGAAAACTGTAATGAATGTCCCTAGACGCAAAGAGCTAGAGTTAATTCGTATATAAACTATTCAGATATTCTTACTGGAACTGACAAAAATTGGTGAGCTAAAGAAAAAGCACTTTGTGAGGTCAGTCAGAAATAACACAGATGAATCAGCAGCATGAGAGCTGTCTCAAGTAAGAAAGAATGAAAAGAACAGAAAGAATCTAAAGAACAAGAAGGAAATAAGTGACCTGATAAAAATTACTGTATTTAGTGAGAAATTCAGGAGCTGTTTTACTTCAAACCCTTTTCTTCATTTTTAGAGACAATAGAGGAATACACTATGCAAAATAAATTTCCTAAATAGCAGAATACAATACTATGATTGGTACCATTATTTATTTAGATTATAATTAGTTCATATCCAGTTATCCCAGCCTGATACCCTTCAGACCCACCAGGAAGAAAATTACAACTTTTCTTGCCAATTCAAGCTGAGAAACTGCAAGAGCAACCCTTGCTCTGATTACCTGATTTAATAGCCGGCTACCCTCTGCAGATGAACAACTACTTTGTGTCTCAACGTTTTATCCCCAAGGTCCTTATCCAGGCAAATTTCATGGAATTAGGTTCCCTACCTTTCTCAGCACACATCTGTGACAGAAGCCTAGAAGCCTCTGCTGTCTGTCAGGTTTGGAGGCTTGACGGTTACACTGGAATTACAGGATAACACAGCAGTAATAAAAAGCGATAGAGAGCTGGTAAACCTCAGACGTTAGAACTTGTCTTCAACAAGTTGTTTGGTTTTATTTTAAAACAAACAAACCCCAACCACCACACAACTTCCCTCAAACAAACACAGCATACCCAAACAAAAAACGTAACTACCTTTAAATGCATTCAGAAAAAATTGCCATGTACCCACATACACATCCACAAGTCTAGGTTGTATAACCAATTCAAAGCTCAGGTTTCCTTATTAAACATTCCAGCATTATTAATAATAATTGCTTCATTAAAGACTTCAGTAATTAGCTCTGCTTATATGTAATAAAAGTGTCCTCACTGAACTCTGCTTCTTCGCAAGTGCTTCTTCGCAACTTTTTTGGAATTAAGGGGGGAAACTTATTACTTCTATGAACATAACATTAACTTAACATGCACAATTAAAGTCCAATTAAACAACTGGAAAACGTGAAGTTCTCCTGGATGGTATGGGCTACTAAAGAAACGTCTTTCAAATCATTGTTAAAACTTTCACTTTTCACCTAGTATAAACAAGCCACTCACACAGACACCACCACACAATCACAAAAAGCCCTAGCTAATATTCATGACACACAGACTTCAGGCTGGGCAGCGACACCGAAACCAGCACTGATGTAATTGCTCACAGACCATGTCAGCGCACTTGGCGCTCGTCATTCTGAGACTGCCTGACACCTGATAATTGCTAATCGCCAAATATACTTATTCCCATCTCAGGGAACCTCTGACTTTCATGAAGGTTGCTCCTTTCTGAACCTTTTGCGGATGGCTGAGGAGAAAAACTGACGTTTTAGGCGGCGTGGCAAGGGAGAAAGCCAGGCAATGGTCAAACCTGCAGCACAGAGCCTGCATCCCACTTCGTTAGTCACAATCCTCATTTTGATGAAAAGCAGCTTGTTAAAGCTGCTATCAGCTTGTTAAAGCAATGTGAATAGGAATAATGAAACTCCTTAGGTAATTTGTCTCTTTTGTGAGCTCCCTAGCTCTTCAAAAGGCCACCACCAATCTTTGTAAATAAAAAAAGATACACACAAAAAAACCAAATCTTGACAGAAAACAATCTATGAGAATGTCAGCATTAGGCTACTGTTAACATAACTGTCTCCTCTTCAAAAGTACCAATTGAAGTCCCTGTTCAATCTGGAAAAAAACCCAGAGACTTACATGCATGCACTTACTTGACAATTAATATACTTTTCCAAACACTTTTCATGCAAAAAGATAACCTCTACTAATCAAGGTACAAGAGAGAAACATATTGGTGTATCTTTTTAAGCACTGACAGAATTCATATATTAAAGGTATTACTAATATTTCAAATGAAGAGTCATGTTCAGCTAAATTTTTTTGGTTCAAAATGTTATTTAAACTTGAGAGCTTGTTTTGCTAGCAACCAAGCAGAAATGATTCTGATAAAACACTCATTCAGAAAAAGCATTACCTTCAAAGAATGAAAGCATTTATTGAACAACATTAATTCCCACCTATTTATAGTGATTATCAAATACAAGGAGTCAGACTGATACATTTTGGTTTTTTTGTTTTTTTAACCAAAGAAAGCTGTATCTTAGTTCTGAATCCACATTCTCTTCCCAAAGAAAATGTATAATTGGTGCAACTTTGCAGACAAATGGAGAACCATGTTCAAGAAGCATATTATGAGCCCTATCAGAAATTTGTAAAGATGTAACTCCCGCGGAGCCGAGCACGGGAGTAGCCACATGGTGTGTGGAGCCTCAGCCATCCTACAGACACCACCTGCTGAAAGTAAAGGGTTTAGGCAAAGCGGGCTAGCGACAGTGGAGAACAGCAGCCATTTAGGAAATGAGGCGTCATGGCCAAGATGATGCGATTTGCCTAATTTAAACTGTGCTTTTCATACCCCTTTCATATGGTTTCTAATGATTTGACTCAGTGTATGTACGGTCATGCTAAAGCTGTGGAAAGAAGTTCATTGCACAGTCTACTATTCCATGCTAAACTGCATCCTCTCTCTGCTTGAATTTCACACAGTTTTCCTAAAGAAAGAAATGGACAGTAACGTCCTAATGACTTATAGGTTACATATTCTGCTGTATTAAACATAACGAGCACTAAATAGAGTATGTTTCTATGTATCTTTGTTAGCTCTGGTACCTACCAGCACTGAATTAAGTCACTGAGGCACAGTCAGCCCAGAAAGACCGATATGTAAGTGATTTCCACTTGCATGATGTACTAGTTTTGGCCCCAGTACACTTTGCACTGGAGTATAACATACTGAAGTCACTAAAGATTGGAGCTGCAGCCAAAGGCAAACCTAGTTATGCTTTCATGGCCATGTTGTTGCCATGCACTCATGTTAGCAGTGACTTTTAATGAACCTATGGATTATGCTGTTATTTAAAACAAACAAACAAACCAAAACCAAACCAAAACCAAACCCTTTCTGTTAATTACTTCAGGACCTATACCAAGCAATAACAAATTACTGAAGTGTTCTAAATACTTTAAAGCTGTAAGTGATGGTATTTACATTCACAAAAAGAGCTAGCGGATTAAAGGGGTATGTTGGTTGTATTTGCAGTTGTGAACATATATTGCGTTTAACTGCCAAAATTAAGTAGACTCATAATCAGAACGCAATTCTGAAGTCAAATATTTAGAATCTTTCCCCTTCTCCCAAGGAGAAATTACTGAGACCAACTGAAATAAATGGCACAATGGTTCCTCAGGTCTTAGAAGAAAAAGGTTATTTCATTTGAATCAATCAGCAATAAATAATTTGTGTGTATAAAAAAGTTAACATCACTTTCTGATGCTCACAACTTTGAGCTGCTATAGCTCAAAGAAATTAAAAACAGACAGCACCTTCAAACATGAAAAATTTTGGAAACGTGCAACTGTGTCAATAGAAACACCTCTCCTCCCCTCCGTCCCCCGCCCTTTCTATTGCCTAAATTAATTCTGTAAACATATTGGGGGGGTTGCTTGTTTGCGGTGGGTTTTGTTTTGTTGGTTTTTGTTTGTTTGTTTTTAAATCAGACTTGCATTTCAGATGCTTTTTAAATTTTTTTTTTTTAAAGTACCACTTTTTCCTTTTAGAGTTGAAACCGATTACTGATAGTTTACAGCAGAGCTATATAAACTCCTTTGGCAACATGTGTAAGGGATGGAGACCCTGTAACGCAGGGGAACAGGAATAACCTGTGGGGAAGTGGAAGAGACACCATCAGCCACTATTGATGGGTGTTGACCTCTTTGTAACACAAGACCACGAACCCTGTGGGGAGTCTGTGAGTGTCAGTATCTAAAGTAGCTGATGAGGTAAACACAAAATAGATCAGTGTCGGCATTCACTGGGTGAAGCCCTGAGTTTTGTGAACACACACAACAGGTTTGCTGCTTTTCTTCAAACACACCAACGAGACCTTGTAATACCATCTCGAAAAAAACCATGCCCAAGGGCAGCAGGCTTCAGTGGGGCTCTGACGGGGCCACATCTTCAACACAAGCTTGCTCACACACGTTCGGATAGTGACCAGAGGGCAAAGAAGCTGCAGAGAGAGTTAGGGAGTTATTTAAGTATCCTGCTTATGTAAGGATCTCCTGAGACCTTGGAAAGTTGACTTTCTTAAATCTTCCCTTGTTCAAGGAACATTGTGTTCCTCCAGTCACTCATCAGCTTGTGCATGGCTTTGTGGTTTTATAGTGTAGCTGTCGAGCTCCACTCAGTTTTGGGTTTCTAATTTATACTACTGCCTTGTCATGAAAGGAGGAAAAAGCTCTCCTGTATATACAAAAGTGCTCACGGACAAATAGAAGACAGCTAGGAAACCTTTACGTTGTTGAAAACCAAAAAGATAGCAGCATTATTAAAGCATGTATTAAAAACTAAGCACTCACCCCTGTTTCTAACACACGGACATACAGAAAAGTTCTTTCGGATTGTGGTTAAAGTTTTTCAGGTTAAAAGCAACACAAACAACTTTCAACTAATTTTTTTTACTTCTATGTGTTCTTAATTAATTTTATTAATGAAAATTGTATTATTTCTGAGAAAATTGTCTTTAGTGAATTAATGAATATTTAAGGATTTGTGAGCCAATCTGAAGCAATCCCCCTCTCCCCAAACAGTCCTCTATCTTTTGCATACATTAAGTTTTCCATTGACTGTAGGGATATGTAAGCGTGATACTCTTTGCTTGTCTTGGTGAAGGTATACTTCACTAAGTTTTGGTTTTATGTCATTAATAAATCCATTCTGATCTGCTTTAAACTGCACGAACTGGACAATTTTTCCCCAAGATACCTGGTCAGCCATGTAAATGAGTGTCACACTGCAGCAAACCAGCCAAGTCACTCATATAACACCACTGCACGGGGAGAAGCTAGTCCCTGTCAGGTTAACTGGTTTGTAAGTATGGATCATGACACAAGTAAAAAAAAGTCTATTTGATACACCTCATAAATCGAAAAATCAATCTTTCAAAGATGCTTAATTTTTTTTCTTTGTCACACTTCTAAACTATCATATCGGATTTACTTGGCGAGGTTTTGGTAGCGGCAGGGGGACTGTAAGGATGACCTCTGCAATAAGAGACCAGGAGCTGCCCCCGTGTTGGACTGAGTTGGTGTCAACCAGCTCCAAAACAGACCCACCACTGCCCAAAGCTGAGCCCATGAGCGATGCTGGTGGCACCTCTGTGATAACATATTTAAGAAAGGGTAGAAAAGGCTATGCAGCAGCTGTGAGAGAGAGGAGGGAGAAAAAAGTGAGAGGAACAGCCCTGCAGACACCAAGGCCAGAGAAGGAGGGGGAGAAGCTGCTCCAGGCACAGGAGCAGAGATTCCCCTGCAGCCCGTGGAGAGGACCATGGTGAAGCAGGTTGTCCCCCTGCAGCCCAATGGAGGACATGCTGGAGCAGATACCCACACCGCAGCCCGTGGAGGACCCCACACCACGGCGGGTGGGTGTGCCCTGAAGGCAGCGACAGCCTGTGGAGAGCCCGTGCAGCAGCAGGCTCCTGGCAGGAGCCGCAGCCCATGGAGAGGAGCCGCATATTTTGATGCTACGCTACTTTTTTTTCCTTCTTTCTTTCTAAATAACAAACAAGGTCTCTCTCTCTCTCTCTCTCTCTCCTGCATGCACCTACATAATTTACTCATAAAAGTTCTGGGCAGAAAATGGTAAATGCACAGCCCACACCAGCTTTCAAAATTGTACCTATATCCAGGCATATTCTCTAGACGCATCTTCCTCCTCTCTCTGATAAACCAGTCACACTTAGCTGCTTTATTAGCAGCCTCCACAGACATGACAGAGACTGTAAGATCAGTGCAGACTGAGTTGCGTAAAGGGCTTACTTCAAAACTTTTACCAAACATTCATCAAAGAATAACAAAACCATATTATTAGAGAACAGTTCTTCCCTTCCTCTACTCCCATTTTGCTGTTTTTAACCAGTTCTATTGAGTTCTATGAGACACCTACTAAACTACCAAAGCTTGTTTCTCCCTTTCCTTCCTTCCCTGAGGATAAAAAAACCCCAAGCAAACCCAAAAAACCTCTTCAAATTTCTTTTTTTAAACAGCAATAATAATAAAAACCTTTTTGTAAAGAAGAAAAAATATCCTGTCTATTGCTTTCTATTTCTCCGTTATAATTTGTTTCGTGAAATGTTGCATTTTCCAGCACTTCACTGAGAAAATTAAGTTATCGCTGTTGGAAAACAAGGACATAAAGAACTTACTGAAGTGTGATAAACTAGTTTTCCAGTATCTGTGAAATTCAAGGACATACATACATATCAGAGGAACAGGAAAGCTTTCTGTCCACAAGATTTTCTGAATTTTAGCTGATAAAATGAAAACAGCTATTTATTTATTAGGTTCTATATTGTTATTAATTATATTTCTATAACACTATTCTATGCTACACAAATATATTTGAATTTTGTTAACTGCACCGTAGTAGGAAAAAACAGATTGAGTTGGAAAAAAATATTTCTTAAAATTATTTCAAACTCTTTCTGTTTTCCTCATTACCTATTCTTCATGCACACATCAAAGATGAATATTCCCGAAAGGAAAGTGGGTGTGGGAAGGAGAGAGATACTATAAAACAAAGCAAGCCAAAATATAGTTAAATGCAAAAGATTATTTAAGCCAAGCAGGTATCTTCCTGAAACAGAAATCTTGGTAAGCCTATTATGGAGAAAAACAATCAACAGGATGAAAATTCACACATTTTTTAAAGGCTGTAAAGAAAAGAAGAAAATCTAAAATAATTTGTAGACATCCTTGTCTATCAGTCCAATGGGTGCAAAGGCACTGCACAGAAATTGAGGCATTGTGGGAGAGTTCCTGCTTTGGGGAATTCACTAACAAACCATGCCTTCTCATATAAAGCAGCTTTGAGAAAATTTGGATGACTAGCTATTTACAGAATCATAGTTTACTAAACAGAATGCTAGTAAGAAATAAACACCTATTCTTTTTCTTCTCATGAGCGTTTCCAGAAGTAAAGTGTCCAAAAAGAGGATGATGGAACAAACTAATAAAATAGAGTAGTATCTTTAGGGCAAGATAAATTTTACATGGAAATTCCTATGCTGAAGCATAGTGCTAAATTTTCACAAAATGCCCTTCTTCATAATTTGTCCTACTAATTACAGCAATTGCAGTTTATAGAATAAGGTATTTTCAATATGAAGAAGGTAATTTGATTTCCTTCTTGCAGCCTGTGAGGCCCATTTGACCCGGCATATAGGGAATCTGAATGTTTCAATGCTTTAATAAGTAAATGTATATAAACTATTGTTGCTATTGTTTATGCTGCTGCTTTTAAAAAGTACTTTTTTATTCCTCCTTTCTGTGAAATATTTCAGGAGAGACTTACAGGAACAAAACTACATCAGACTTAGTGATCAATGTAATTATACAGTATTGGATTCCACCATTCTATTTACATACTTGTCCATAAAAACGAAAGACTCATTGTAATTCCCTTCATCTAGAAGTACAGCTATAAGAACACACAATCTCTTTCTAATGGAAATCAGAATTACAATTAGATCTAATAAAAAAAAAATGCACTAATAGACCATTTTTTCTGCAAAAGATGCTGACGCAGTAGAATCAAAAAAAGTTCAAAAGGACATGTCAATTCTCTTGACATTTTTAACGCAAAACTGAGAAGGCTAGCTGGCCAGCCTGCCTGCCTGCACAGGCTTTTGCTGCCAAAGTTTGTCCTGGCCAGTTGCCCCTACAGGTCTCCCCACTTTTGCAAGAAGATAAAGTTGCTGGAAATCAACTTTACCTCTGAAGGATGCCCCCCAGATCTCCAGTTCGTAACTGGACAATCTGCAGTTCCACTCAATCGGATACATAAATAAATGCATGTATTCTATATACATACACACATATACACACCCCTCTCTAATTTTTCAAACTAAATTTTAACCTGAAGAGTTAAAAGAAATGCCACATTTGGGGATAATTGTTTTTTAAATATAAATCAGAGAAAGGTAATATGCTGATAGATTATATTTTAAGATACTAACATGGAAAATGAGATCAAGGTGTCTCTCTCCTCATTCCAGTTCAAAGCTGATTTTCCTAACCTGGGGTAATCCTCACACTTTCTGTCCCACAGGAATATATTAACCTCCGAACTGTTGCTTAAAAATGAATACTAGTGCCACTAGTCTTTCCCCTCTTTGTACCTTCAGTGTTAGATTTGATGTAATCGGAACATATCTACCAGACCAGGTAAAAAAGATAACATAGCCAAAGAAAGCCACATTTTAAAAGCAAGTAGCTTAAAAATAAACCAGACACTTATGTGGTTAGTACTTTAAGGTTTCAGCACCTATAAACCTGCTCAAGAAAAGGAACATTAGACACATAGGTGCTACAAATAACCTAGAGCCTAAGTACAGATCTACCAAGTGATAGTAAAGCCTCAATGTTGATTGTAGACACCTGTGGTGGTCCATGTGCCTGCAACCCCAGTCCCTTGCAGGAAAAAAGTAAGCTCATTAAGGAAATGAGTTTATAGATTCATCACCTACTATTCAAAGTGATTAATTATCATGATATGTAGACTCAACCAGTAATTAATTGCATATAACTGTCTAAACAGAAAATTGATTATTTTTTAAAAAATTGTAAAACCACTGTAAAATATGTAGTGCATGAATGGTACAAAGAGTAAAAATGTCAAGCAGTCACCAAAAGACTTAGACTTACTCCCTCCTGATGTAGAGTGGTTTATTTCCCAAGTAAGTGATACGGTGCCTAATCTAACAAAGAAATACCGGCACAACATGGCTTGTGATAGTGACCAGGCTGCTCTGTAAAAGAGAAAAGGAGTCTGGGAGTAAAAGCCTGAACTTCTCTGGACCCAGGAGCTTTCAAAGGGAAGACTGATTATAAAAGTTAACACATCCTACTGTAAAGGCAAGATGGAAAAAAGTGGGAGGCTCTAATGCTCTAAATCGGTCTGAAGGTTGACTCTTAGGAGTGCCTTTGAAAGCTGTCATCCACAGAAGCTTTTGAAAGAGATTTTTTTTAATGAGCATCTCAGAAGGAGCTGTTTTTAAAATAGGATTCATAACAGGCCACATTGCCTGTGATGGTAGTATTGCTAATATGTAAATAGCCAAAACAGTTCCAGAATCACTACCTAACTCTGTTTTGTCATCTCTTGAAGAAAATGATGATAAAATTAAATGAAAATAACCTCTCAAAACCTATGGAAACTAAGTGTTATGTCTTACAAAACCTATGGAAGCTAAGTGTTATGTCTTACTATTTCATATCCATCCTCTACTTTACCAAAACCAAAAAATTCAAGGCCAGAGAAAAAATACAGTCAAACATAGTCCCTTCTTCTTTTCCTGCCCCAGAAGGTCTTACCAGCACAGAATAAAATCTTTCCCTTTTGCTTTAGAGCACCTGGTTCCCACTTGCTAGCTAAAGGTAATTAGCCTTTAATTATCACCAGTTACATTTTCACCTGCAAATCACTGGAAAGTCAGGCTTGCCGAATTAGCATATTCGTCTCCCACCTGCAGGCAGTGAGGAAACACTTCTGCACTTCAACTGAAGGATTAACCTTTAATGTACCAGTGTCTTAGCTGCATTCTCAACTGAACCCACAAAATGAAATTCGTGCACGTGCGTGCAGATTCTGAGGTCAAATGATCTGTTTTGCTAGAAACTGCTGTTAAGGGTTTCTTATACCCGTCTACAAGTTTAACCATGGGAAATGGTTATTTTCACAGTAATACACACTGAAGTAAAAAAAATCAATGCACAGACAAACTGTCTAATCCTTTCATTTTTCTCTCACTAGCTTAATATTGCTAAGTGAACTGGAAGAGATTTCTAGACGTTGATATATCAATGAAAATACAAAGCATGAAGTTCTCATGAATCCTCCTAAAAGTTTCTGCAATACAGGTAATGATCTCAAAGGCAGGTGGTCTGATTCTCACTACCAAATATACATGCTTCAGCTGACCTTCCAGCAACCTATTTTCAGCTTTTACTGGGCTTATTATATAATTTATTCTCCAGCTTAATTTTTGCTTGCACTGCTATTTTTCATAAACATAATATAAAGTTAATTTTTGCGTGTGTACAGATTTGATGATGTCAATGTTTGCAGGCTAGGGCTTTATTTGTGCAGACAAAGACATCCTTATGCAGGTGGCACGTTCCAATGCCTTCAAAAGGACTAACAATGTGCGTAAACACATCACGAAGGTGCATATTTTCAGGAGGAAGGCAAAGAACTGTGAATTATTACAGACCAGGACATTGTGGCCAATGCCTGGAATAATATATGCACAGCTGAAATACAAATAACATACACTACACTAATCTTTAATATAGAAAGTCCTAGCTTAGGAATTTTTTTTTTTCCATTTAAAAAAAAAAAAATTGAATACTCTTCACATAAAGGGAAAGAAACCATAACGTGATCACAGATACAAACAATCTATTGTTTAAATTAAACAAAAGGAATGGAGAAAATCCTTCACTCCTGAATCTAAGAACTTTAGTTCTTTTGCAGATACAAAACCCCAGAAATAAAAAGTGTCCTCCCAAATGCAACAGGTAAACTGAATTGCTATGGTCAACCTCCTAAAACAATAACCTTGTACCAAAGTAATAATTTTACTTTTTGAGTAGATTTGTTTCTCATGCACTACAATGTATCTATGTCACAATTTCGATTCAGATAAGACTCTGTTGACAAATTATGTATAAAATACACATAAAATTGTTTATAAAATATGTTTATTAGATTGGCTGTAATGGGTTCAGCACAACTAGGTCACTATCATTTTATTATCATATTATTAATTTTATTTATGAAAAATGTTGCTATTAAAATATGGAGACAAAATAATATAAATTACAATTTTGAAATAATATAAAAAACAAGCTTAAAACCATAGTGATTCTGTGTTCTCTTTAATATGCAAATAGATTTTTCTTTCTACTACATGTAAAATACAATTTACCAGTCACAAACAAAGCCTTCAGTGGTGAACAGGTGTTCATGATAAAAACTACAATTTATCATAGCTAAAATATTTCTAAACATTTTCTAAAAAGAGTTGATACACTTTTTTTATCTTCAAACGATATTATATTCTATATTTTGCCTCTTCATAGATGCAAAAAGGTTGACTACATTTCTCTTCTGTGCTAAAGCCTTGAGACACCAGGATAAACAATAGCTCAGATACTAATGCACCTTTTCAGCCTGTTAGACTTCTTTTTTGCCAGTTTACTTCAGATACATGAAATTGGATTTCTGAAGGCTTAGACAGGTATTTAACCCGCAAGGCTTTGATTTCTTCTGAATTAAATTTCTTTTTTGGTTTCAACAAGCGATTCCATCCATAAAATCTTCACAGAGTTTAATCAAAACTAATTAAAAAAAAAAGTTTTCCTGTGGGAACTTAACAAGACAGTATTTTCCACTGAAGATAATTTAATCAAATATTTCTGAGCTATATTCATCATTCCTTTCTGTCTTGCTGCATACCGATAGACAAGAGCACTCTGCCAAGCTGCAGTGATTTTGTAAGTAGTATGGAATATGTGTAAAATTAAAATAGTTTAGAAAGGCAAAATGGCTACTTACATTGGAATGGTGGAGCCATTTTTTCCATGGCTAATAAGCTTAAATTGACTTTATGAGAAGATCATACTTCAAACCAGAAACATTTCTGGGTTGAAATGCTTAGTTAGGCTAATGACCATATTTTTCCCCAAATGGAGATGTAGAGATGATACAAGGATCATAATACTATAGCAAAGCACTGATGTTAACGCTAGGATGATACTTCATCATGCTGCCAGATGAAGTGAAGACTGCCAAAACCTGTGTATTTTGTAGATAAAATAAATTGGAAACTACAATTTATAACAGGTTATATTTCTGTGATAATGCCTGTGGAAAGCACTTCAGCTGTCATACGCACATCCTTGACCTACCATCACCAAAGATGGCATTAAATAATCTTACTTAATATTCAAGAAAAACACATTTGTAAGGTATAGAATGCCAAAAGAACTCCAGTTTATTTTGGTCAAAGTCTCAATTATTCAAAGAAAAAAAAAGATGTAAAGTTAAGACCATACTGTAAATAGGAAAGAATCTGACAGTCTGAAACATATTTTAAAGAATTCTAGAAAGCAGATAATAACTAAGCTAACATATAGAATAAAAATGAATGAAGATCCCAGGAAAGCACTGACTGAAAAATCAATGAGAAAACACAATATATATTTTTTAAAAAATTGTGATTCACATTTTTAAAGAAGAGAACTTTATTTAAGTTCTTAGGACTTTTAAAAAAAAAATTAAGCCTATATCAAGCCATAGGAAACTTATGAAGATGTGTATCTCAAGGCTGAAGGTAGTTTTAAATGCACTATAACTATAATCCAAACCCAAATTATTCAATTTCTAGAGTAAAAAATTCTAAACATTTAGAAATCTGTCATAGTCTACCACCAGAAAATAAATATTTAGATAATCCAGCCAATTCTTCAGTTTCATATTATTCTGTCTCACTTATTCCTACTCCTTTACATTATCCATTCAGAATTTTAACATTGCTCTTTAGGATTTACAGACATATATGCACTAGGTACTGCTACCATCCAGAAAACAGCAACAATACCATATATTTTAGGTCATGTTGCCATGACATGGAAAAGAGGGTTATGTCTGAAAATATAAATTTACAATATATATAATTCACTGTTACATAAATTTACCATACACATTTACAGCTAGCAGACTATCTTTTTCTTTTTACTTGTAGGAGAGACGCCATATTTCCCATGAAGTTTCTTCGAAGAGAAATATGACACAGTTCCTTTCTTACATGGTGTCCTGGTTTCGGCTGGGATAGAGTTAAATGTCACAGTAAATACATGATATTTGAAGCATGTTTCTATACCAAGACAGAGCATAATTATAATTCAATACATTTGGCTGGAAATCAAAATAGCTACCCCCTACCAAAAGCAAAGGCACCAAAAGCATTTACTTTGAATTAAATGATTGCAAAATTTGAGCACATAAGACAATACATCAATTTCTTGACACTTTCTTCAAACTGGCTTTTAACGTGCAAACCCAAAGACGGTAATTTGTCTTTTCCCTTCTTTAACAATCCCTTCTTCGTTTACTATTACTAAGGTTTCATTAAAATATTCTGCCTCAGATAGAATCCTTCCTCCCTAGCAAAGAATCCACAACTTTTTTAATATAACTGTACTTGTAGATGTTTAGAGTAGAGCTAAGAAATGTGAAGTTCATGCTTTCAGAGTTACTTTAATTTGCCTGATTTTATTTGAAGTACATAAACTTTAATTAAAGTAAGCTTTAGTTACATATATTTTAAGTATGCACTTAGCACCTTACATTGACAGTCCAATAAAAACTTTTGCACGTGATTTTCATCAATAATCAACCTTAGTAATCCCTGGCTGTCCCAAGTCATCAGCAAATTTCCACATGTATAACCTGTTAATGTTACGATATCTTAATAACCTTTAAAGTTGCATTTTGAGACTTTGTAATTCAGTAAGTAATCAACAATGCATGCTTTTTCTCCCTGAAAAGGAAGGTGAAAAGAAGCCATCAAACAATAAGTAAAAAAGGCTTCATCACTGTGGTGTCCAGTATTAATGGAATGATTCTGTACTACTTATTTGTGCACAGAAACATGAATTTCTTCTCACTGCCCAGTCACGAGAAAACACATGACTGATGCTCATGTGTACGACATATTTTCCTATCTGGAACATCTGAGATGAGCATCTGAGGTCTACCAGTGCTCAGTAAAATCCATTATTGACATAGTCATTTTCCAGCAAAGCCTGATACGGTTAACTACTTCAAGCACTGAACCTGTGCATCTTGGATTCTGCCTACAGCTTCAGCTGCTAAATGTGCAAAGTGACAAATCGTTATTTTACATATATGTTAGGCACTTCTACTATTCAACGGAAATACTCTATAAAGAATAAATGATAAAATGCTCTGTAGTATGTAAAAATGACAAATATTACTAAATCCATCAAACAATCCAGCCCACATTCAGGAATCTTTGTGAAGGAAATATGCGTCCATGCCCTCGTGCTTCTTCCTCCAAACACAATGTTCATGCATAAATGAAGGTTCTTTTCCAGGACAAGCCAACTACAACAGACAATGGCCAAATATTTTATCATGGTTTCTCTTAAATGCTATAGAAGGAAAACGAGGCCTTTTATTATGAGCTATTAATGCTGCACCAAGGCACATAATTGCATTCTCAGCCCAGTGAACTCAACGCAACTGTAATTAAATAAAGCTGCTAGTTATTAAATGAAGGATTCTGATTTATTGAATTTTTGTTTTTGTTGGTGGTGGTAGGGTGGTGGCTTCCCTTCTGGATATTTTGTATGTTATACATGCTACTATTTGAGGATTAACCAGTCATAAAAATGGTGTAGATCATTAAGCATACCCGCATTAAATTTTAAAGTACTATTTCCATTTACTTTGGCAAACTAATAATGAGGAATATATTGTGGATTTCATCTGAGAGTTAATAGGATCATTAAACTTGGAAAGCTCGGTATAACTGAATAAAAAATTGTTTTATTGTCATTGTAAAGGATGAAGAAAGAAAGAAACTAATGAAAAAGATAACTAGCTGAACGTCTTTTCCCTTAAAACCGTAGCTTCGCCTTTTACCTTCTCAGCTGTTTTCTCTTTGCAGGGTAGCGGTGCTAATGGCATTATGAAGCTGTGACTACCTCCATCAGAAAAAACAAAGGATTTCCAGAAAATGATTATTACTAAATGATTACATTGGAATAATTTAGTGTTTCTTTCCTCATAAATGCACAACTCTTGCCTTGATAAGTATGAATAGCCAGTGCTTTTCCCCATATTTGTGGAATCAGAACTGCAAAGGACACTTGCATCTTCTGTCCAAAGGGTGAATCACCTACATTTGTGTTATTCACAATAATGGCTGCCTAAAGGTCAAGGCCTCACAGTAATCCCAAAGTTTCACTGTCCATGCCAAGAGTTGTTTGGGTTTTGGTTTTTTGGTTTTTTTAATTATCTTTTTTTTTTTTTAATGTCTAAGCTGAATATTTCTACCTGAAAGTTCTTGCCTGATTCATGGCGGATACAGAGATTGTACTATTCCCCTGCTCTGAACAGTTTTCAAAAACGTGAGTGTCCTTCACTATTTTGGAAACTGATATAATTCACCTCTAAGAGTATTCCCTACTCCTCTCCTACCCCCCCAGTTTTCTTTATATTAAATAAGTGAACTAATTCATTTCTGTAGGTCATGTTACCTAGAGCTCTGATCTTTTTTGTTCTTCTCCTTTGGACTTCCTCCAGTTAGCCTACATTGTACATCTATTTTAAGGTCTGAAAGGATAACGAATCTGACATCCTTTAAATTCTTGCCTGTCTACTGAGAGAAATATCTCATATTTTACTCAAACATTTCTTCCAGAATGACATACGTTCTTAAATTAAAAATGGGAAGAAGTGAGGTGATATTTTCCCTCAAATTTTTGATGACTTTAACTTTCAAAAGTGTCCATTTCATTTTCCATCTCAGTGTGTGTAGGAACCCTTAGGTCCTATATAAACCCCAAACTCCATCTCTGATCAGTAGGTCATTTCCCTTCCTATAAGTCCCATAAGATGGCATAGAAAAAGAGTCCTATAAGATGGCAGACCGCTCCTGCGTTTCTCGCTTCCTTTGTTGTTTGTGTCATCTTCCAGCCACAGGCTTTGTTGTGTTTGTCTCTGGCAGATTAAAGAGCTTCTTAGAACCTTTCAGCATCTTTGTCTTTCTAATACCATATTTATACAGGATAATAAAGTCACTTCTCAGCTTCCTTCAGAAGAGTGTGCCATTAGTCTATTGAATTGTGAGACATTGGACCTTTTCTTCTTTTTTTTTTTTTTCCTTTTTCTTCTCCTTCCTACAAAGTTTGCCTCTTATGGTCCAATGCAGAATAAAAGCAAATGCTGCAATACTCCAGCAAAAGGGAATTAGGGAATTTCTTACTTTTCTTGATGTTGTTATGGAATGAGAGGAAGTCAGGAAGGGGAAAGAAAAGAGAGGAGCTAATAGTCCTGTATAATAATTTTGTCCCAGAATTTGTGACTGGCATTGCAGTTATCTATTTATCAACTAAACAGATGAAATCTTAGCTCAGACTTTTACAGACGAAATAAAAGGGCAGAGATCTTTCTTTAATCTTTATGTAAGTAACCGCTGTGAATGATATAAACTGCAAAGGACTACAGAATGTCTTTTTCTGTAGAACTTATAAATGGTAAATCTCATAAACTGGATCCTTGGCTATAACACTTACAACAACTTTTTATTTTTTAACAAATGGGACCTAAGCCTCCATACTTGGTAACAAATTACAATAATATGACCATTCAGGGTAGGATTTGAAACATAGTGCACTGCATTTTGTTAAAAAAAAGGATGACTGAATAATGACGGATGAAGTGAATAATCTTAAACTGATTTTTGTAATAAACAAAGCGGAAGTTATTGTATAAAAAATAGTCCTATAATTACATAAATAATCAGACTTCTGTTTTGCTAGCTTATATGAAAATAGTCTTTTTGCCAATGAATTCAGTTTATATTTATATATGTGTTTTCTAACTAGGTGGAATTAAAAATAAATCTCTAGGGCTTCAGTAGATTTCCAAAAATGACTGAAGACTGTGTGCTAAGTTTACACAATGCTACTGATTTAACTATGTAGGATTGAATACTGAATAAAAATAGACGGTATGGAAGTTAAGTACTTTTGCAGAGAACAAGGAGAAATAAAAAATGCATAAGAATAAAGCTTGTGAAGAGTAAAAGCATGCCAAACATAGAATTTTCTTTACAGTTTTGGACATATTCCCTGAAGTAAATCTTAAAGAAGCCATTCCAACTTTTGTTGCTGTGTTGAAAATAATAGAAGAGGAAGGACAAAACTAAAACTGTTCATGATTACTTGAAGTGTAGGCAGTCTTTCACTGTCTATCCTTTGTCATTGGGGCATTATGTAAATATACTCCTGACAAGAGGTTTCTCTTTGTTCTTGTAATAGATGTTAGCAATTTCAGAGGTCAATGGATCACTAAAACTTGATATAGTAGACTTTAATCCAAGTAGCAGAAACTGGAAAGGGGCACACATATGCTACCACAGGTCCTGATCAAAACCACTGCATCGAAATCATGCCCCAGTGACTGAAATATAAATAAAGTTCAAAAGAATTGCTGAGTGCAGCAGAACAACATCAATGTAAAATGGGGAACAAAATCATCACAGTATAGTCATATAGTTATATATTAGATACATGCAAAACTGTATCAGTTTTATACGTGAGAAATAGTTATGTAGCTCAGTGTAAAATATAAGGACTATTGTAGAGAAGTTTCTGCAATAAAGTTATTCGGAAGAAATGCTACATGTGATACATGAGAAATTGTCTATCATCTTATAAAACGTGAAAATACAATTCTTACAACTGTATCAAAATTGAGCAACTTTAAAAGGATGATTTGTAGGAAAAAAGTGTGATGTTGGGGGCCTCTAGAGAAATGCTATTGACCTCACTGTGAAAGCATCTCTATTTTTGCCCACAAGAGTAGAGAAAAGTAGACTGAAGTCAGTAAGAGTTCGCATCTAAACTGAGAAGTTGAGAAGAGGCAGAAGCCAAGTATACTTCTGTCCTTGTCCTCAGCTGTAGCTGAGGATCAGAGTCCTCGGGAAGAACCATGCTGCTGGATTGAATTATCCTGTCCATATCAAACCCATTCAGACTAGATGAACCTTAATTTCAGTCCAGATTAAAGCCTTAGTTTTGCCTCCTAATTCTATTCTCAGGAACCTAAATGCAGGTTGCCTGGACTTTAGTTAACTGGGCATAAGGTTGCGTAGGAAAGCATGCATGACAGGTGAAGCTGTTCTAGGATTCATCTTACATGTTTTTTCCACTTTCCTTTTTCTATTACAAATAAATATTTAGTCTCATAATAGAACCTGAGCCAAATAGGGCTGAGGTCTTCAACAACAGCGTGAGGGAAAAGAATTACTGTTCTCTCCTTTTCTCTGTGCTCACATACAAAGTTACAATACGAGACAATGTCACAAAATTGCTATCCCGCATGGGACTCTCTTATCTTGATTCTTTTTCTTGTTTTCTATGTGGATGATATTCTTTTCCTGCTAACTATAAATCAAGAGGAACTTTCCCTTTTTGCACTACCTTTGACTTCTGCTAATTAGATCTATTTATGACATCAGCGTAACAGAGCTGACACAGCAACTATGAGCAAATGTCAGATTTATGGCCTCTCAGCTTCTGCAAACCAGAAAAAGAGATGAATTATAAGGGATGCATTTACTGCTCAATAATAATAATAGGTTATAATTGGTCATTTGGGGAGAAAAATGGATCAGAAAGGTGGAAAGTAATTTGAATAATTTTCAAATAATACACTTGTAAAATTTGACTGAGCATGAAGGTGCATCTTTATTATATGTTGAGTCATCCACCTTTCCATGTCTCTAGAGTCAAAACAATATCAGCACTTTGCACACCAAAAAGTCATATGATGGAACATTAGTTCTGATACTGATACCAGGAAAAAAAAAGGGAGAAACATAAATATTCAGAAACTTTTTCTTGGAGAGTTTGGAGTAAATGAAGAGGTAATCACATCTTATCACTTTCAATGGTATTTTTCCTAAACATGACACACAAGGTTTTAAAAAATAATAGTCTACATAAGCAACGGTTATAAAAACTGAAAATAATAAAAAAAAATTGGAACTATTTTCTACTTACTTTTCTTTATTGTATAATAAGTACAAAGCTGAGTACATGCTTGTCTTTCTCCAGAGAACATACTGGTTTTGGCACAAGATTTTACTCTGTAGAAATGAAAAAAATTTAGCTGTCAGATTCTTAGAAGACCAGTTTCTTGCAAGAATAAAAGTCTTTGGATTTTTTATGGCATTGCATTCTACAGTACTAAAAGTTCACAGACAAACTGTATTTATTTTTGGACTCATGAATATAAAAATGAAAAAGCTTTCATATTCTAAAAATCAATAACTGACTTGTTTTTATTTCTAAAAGACACAAATTTATTAAGTGCCCTGACAGAAATTACAATACTAGATGTATATAATTTGTTGAATATAGAAGTGTGGGTTGGAAATGAAGACTTGCGCTCTGATCAACAGCAGCTCAGGTCAGCCTTAGCTTTGTCCATCCAAGTCATTAAAATCTTCAGGGATGGAGATATCACAAATCCTCTGGGTAATCCCCTCCTGTGCTGCACTATCCCCTGAGTGAACAGAACAGAATAGAACAGAACAGAATATTCTTGCTGCTTCTTCCTTCATAGGAGGTGCGGCTTTCTACTGGACACTACCCAAATTCTTGATGTGCTTCCTGAACTGGGTCCTGGTATTTCAGGTCCAACCTAAGCAGCAATGCTGAGTAGAAAGAGGAAATAATTTTTGATGATCTCCTGGTCATGAATCCCCTGATTGTAGGTAGCTCAGCTTGCCTAATTGCAGTGAGAACATACCATTAGCTCACCTCCAATGTAGTATCCATCCCCCAGATCCTTTTCAGCAATCTGCTACTCAGCCAGTCTGCTCCCAGCCTGTATGGATGCACAGAGTTATTCCACTTGTAAGTAACTCAAGAAACCCTCAAGTGCACCAGTTAACACAAACAAGCCAATAAATAAAATTCCATGATAAAACTACAGCTATACACTACTACATTGTAGGACTACAGTGTAGGAATACAATGACAATCCTTTTCTTTTTCCTCAAATACAATAGTGGTATTGTCTTGAAAAAAAAAACCCAAACCATCCTCCTTGCAAAGAGAGTTCATATCATACGTCCAAAGTCAATGTATCTAGGATTAAGGAAACGATGTTCTCATGGCACAATTTTTGAAAATGGTTTCTTCCCTTTTAAACCAAAAGAACTCCACATTCATCACTTCCATTGAGCTCTGATTTGGATTTTAACTACAACGTGAATTTTTGAAACAAGAAGGACTCTTCAAATACCACTGAAGCCAGGCAGAAGCTGGTGTAAAGCACAGAGTTACCATGCCGTACTCCCATACAGATGCCATAACACATTCTGCATCAGTTTGCATTTCTGAACAGATACAAAGTGCTCCGTGACGTCTGCTATACATAATCTGCATAGACCTTGAAAATAGCATGGATAAAACTAGCTATGAGTACAACCAAAGTATTTTTTCCAGAAGTCACCTAGAATCCTGGTTTCAGGAACTATTTGATCATCTAAAAGCATAAATACATTGATTTATCTAAACCACAATATTATAAACTTGCATAATAATCTGGCAAATATGTCTCAATCAAGGAGCATCTAAAACTGAGCTTCAGCTAGCTTTTAGCTTCACAGCTGCTGTGATGTCTTAGTTAGAATGGAGACATAACTGAAATAAAAAGTTACGACTGACACATTTTTACACTGGAATGACCACATCAATTCAAACAAAATGCACTGATACAATGGAAATTACTGTATTTGAGCAAAAGATATCAATGATTACAAACCTAAACACCTATAGAAGATGGAGAAATACAGAAAAATACTTGAAGTTGCATCAAAGTATACCCCCTACAATGGAGTAAATATTGTAAAGAGCAAAGTATGCAATACTATATAGTGAAAACTTTCGCAGACAAAGTAATATAAGGCAAGTAATAAAAATGTTAGCAGGGGTTGGTGTTATTATTTCCTTTAGCTACTATGACGACAGATATGTTTGGATAAACTGTTTCAGATTCTTTTAATGATACCAGGTATCAGGAGGTGAGAACAAAGCAGGTAAAGTATGTGGCATCACTGAGTAAGCTTCTACTTTACCTGCTCCAGCGAGGGTTTGGATAACCAGGACTTATTAGGAGATGAGAATGGTAACACGCCATAGAAATTTTTATGCTTGGACTGCAACCTTTACCTCATTAACAAGTAAAAATTTGACGTTAGCAACAAGGAAACACATAGAAAGACAAATGCTATTGAATGAATAGGCATGAGAGATTTTTCAAAGGTTTCCGTGGAGGGAAAAAAAACCCATGGATCAACTTAGAGACTCCTGTGTCAAAAACAGAGTTATGAACTATTTTTCAAGTGTGTTCACTCAGGTTGTAATCAAGTGGATAAGAATTGAAAACTCATTATCAGAAATCATCAGAAAAGGAAATATTTGTGTATTTGTTTAGGGGCTTAAGGAAACTTCAAAACTGATAACAAATTGTTAGCTATTGCAAGTGTCCAACCATCAATAAAATGAGAGAGTGGCCTCCAGGCTAATGTATGTCAGACTTAAGAGAACCAAAACCCACACTACATAAAGTTCTCAAATTAGAAGATGAAAAACACCATTTAAAATCTTTGAGAAAAATGAAATAGAAGGTCTATTGAACTAATGGAAGCCACTGTGTTGTTATTTTTCATGCACTATTAAAAGACAAATACTAAAGTTCCATTTTAGATTTTCCTAAATTTGTGTTAATATTTGGTGCCCCATTTTCACAGAAACATATAAAGAAAATGAACCTCGGAAGGGTATGATTGTTTCCATTTACTGTGCTTTGGAGGGTATTTGTCTTCAATTTGCTATCACCACTCCCATGACAATACATCTGTCCACACACTCATTTTGGAAGAACCTATTGCCTACATTAGCATCTAGCCCCTATTTAATAAAAGTATGGCAATCTGTTGTTACTGTATATGTTGAATATTTGTAGGGTTTGTGTTTTGTTTGTTTGTTTGTTTTTCTTTATATTAAGACACATTTGGTGGACAATATTTTTGATAGTATCTCAAAGTGCAAACACTTTAAAGAAAAGATGAATCTATGCATTTTTTATTGATTTGATAACCACCAACAAAATATTTTTTCGACTTGAGTCACATGGGGCAAAGGAATTCTGCACAATAATCTAGCAAGTAAGATGCAAAGATTATTTCTCCTCCTCCTAAAAATTGGAGGCACCTAAGAATGTTTTCTTTTTGTTTTGTAACATTGGTGGAGGTAATTGTAAATTTATCATGGAATAAATTACTAATTAAAGCAGGATGATAATGTTCCTCAAAAGCATTTATTGTTTAGCTTTAAGATCTCCTTGTTCAGTACAGAAAGGAATGACACTAGATCCTCGGAGCTGATGGATTTGAAAACTGCAAATACTACTGCAGCAGTGGCTTTAACTGCAGTGAATGGCCAGAAGTCAGAATTTATGTTCGATGGCAGTTCCGAGAAGTTATAAAAAATTTACTATAGTTTTGTTCTGTATGCATAGTGTATGACTGAATGACAAAGCATTAGAATGTGTCCTAAATTTGACATTTAGAGAGTCAAAAAAGGATATAGCTGAATGGGTCACGTTCAGCTCTGACCTAAAGCTTTCCTAGCAAAAAGATATCACCAAGGAAAGTGATATTCACTATTCAAAAAGCTGTATAAAATAGATTGCCGTTTCTCAACACTTAGAAAAAATACTTACGAAGAATACATCTGCCTTAGCCTGCTAACATTTCTAACATTCTACCAATAGTTGTACAAAGCAACTGCCTAAAAAAGATTTACTATTTTTTTGTTATTTTAAAATATATGCACCTTTGAATCACACGAACTGCAACAGACCTCACAGAAAGTCTATTTTATTACAAGCAATGAAAAGATTAAAATTAAATATAAATAAACACGATTGACAGATAGATACCAGATGACCAGAAGACCCAAGTGTTGGGTATTCTACATTTGTAAATAAAATATGCAAAGAACAAAAAAAAAAGGTCTATATTTGCATGTGAAGTTTTCATTTATGGTATATTCATTGTAGTCATTCCATTTTTAACTCCCACTGTTTTTGCGTTTTTTTTTGTTTTCTTCTATTTGTGTTTGATGCATTTGATATGGGGGAAACAACAAATGTGGCTATAAGTCTTATCTCCACTATTTAAATCAGGTGGAGGCCCAGATCTGACACAGTGTAGGACAACTTCAAACCTGCTGTAAACTTCAGTCTTAGAGAGGCTTCAGAATTGATTCTACCATCTGGAATCATGAAAATCCAGCAACTTCCCAGCCATATTAATTCTTAGGCAGAAAATTTTAAGAAAACTATCTATTCCGCGTGTGGATTATCTGCTTTTAAAAAAACAAAATTGGTTTGATTTGCAGATGAAAATAAATGGGAAGCAAGCAGATTGTAAATCTAGAGCTTGGCAGGCTATGAGGGTGGATGCATGCATAGTAATTAATGATTCATTGTATATCTCTTTACTTTAGAAAATGTTAAGCTGGTAATTATGGGGCAGATTCTGACACTGTCAAATAGTGTTGCTGAGAGAACCAATTGAAAAGTAATACATTGCTCTGTTACACTTATTTATTACTAGTGCAATTGTTTAGCTATTGCATTAAAGTTTGGAAAGAAAGGCAGAAGATTTTAGGAGATCTTTGAGGGAGCACAGAAAGCATTACTGCACAATTTCTAGGGATTAAACTAGCAAAGACTTTCCTTGCGAATTTCCAAATGCTTTATGAAATCATATAGTCAAAAATGTCATGAGAATACTTCTTGTTCTAGTTTGATGTCAGTCTTTCAATCCAATTCATAAACAAAAAGTAGGAAACCATAAAATGAAAAAGTTAATGAAACTTTGTCAATTCTTAAAAAGTTGGGAATCAGTTTGATTTTTACTCTCAATGCAAAGTATAGCTTTAATTCTGTTTTTTTTAATTAAAATTTGTTGGTGTTTTGCTTTATCCTACTCTTGTGCCTCTCCACAGATCAGACAGTATCTAATCTTGAGTATCTTTTTTGTGTTGTTTTTATATTAATATTTAAACAGAAATAGTGATACAAGAAAGGGGGTGATTCCCCTTTTCTTCACATACTTCCCTTTCTTTTATCTTGCTTCATGCAGAAGGAGATTCTATGAATTAAATAGACTTTAAATCATTGCCAAATATTTGTTATATAGCACATAACTCTGTAACAAGATGATCTGTAAATTCCTTGGATTTCAGGAACATTAGCACCTCATGCATCTTAGAGATAAGAGAGAAATGAAGTTTCTGAGGTTATTTTCAGTCAGTTATTTGCAGTTCTTAGTGTTGCATATTAATATTTCAATAGATGATAACCTGTCACTACCAGACTGCAGTTTTATTCAAAAGTTGATTAGTAAGTTTTTGTACTTGTGTATTCGTTTTTCTTCTGTATTTTCTCAAAATCTCTTCACATATAGAATGCCATCCTATATTCTGAAAGTTTACAAAGATTGTAAACCCAGTCAAGGTCAGTTCTTAGAATTAATGGGAATTTCATTAGCATTGTTGCAACTGTTGGTCTTTCTCTGTCTTCTGCCTCCAGCTTTGTTGTTTACATATTACCTGTGCACTGTTATTTCTGCTAGATGTTAGTTAGTTATGCAACAACCAGAAAAAAATAGTCTTTGCTAATATCTAAATATTCTGCATATAACATAAACTGTGTGCTAAGCTTGAGGTTAGTTCAATCTTGGCAAATGAGTTATAGCACCATTAGATCTGCATGATTCAAGTCTGTTGAGATTCTACATCAGTGAGCAACTTTGCTAAGTTACTCAATGGTTGGTCATACTGTAGTGGCAAATTCTATCTCCAGGTGAAAAGGTATAAATTCACGTCAATGCTGTGGTACAAAAAGAGTATGAGATCTTTCCTCTCCACATCACGTCATAAAACCACTGTCCGTTTTCAAAAACAGTGTGCTCTTGGGAAACAGCATGACTTTGAAACCAAGATAGTTAAACATATATGTGTACTTGCAACATAACCTACCAGATGGTGAAGAAAGAGTAACTGTAAGTAAAAAAAAAAAAAAAATCTAGTTTGTCTTATCATTAAAAAATTCTTTGATTTGAAGAACAGACATATTACTACTGACACCACTGAAAAAATAAGTCCTTGCACTCTTCCTACCTTCTGTTTTGGTAGTGCGAAAGAAACTTGAAAGAATGAGGTCTCATGGAGAAAAAAACAAGGAGGTGGCTGTAAAATATTTTCTTTCCTTCATGGGTACAATGCTTTGGGGTACAAGACAAGTTTAAGATTCTAGGAAAAATATTCTCATTGAAATTATGATGACTAATGCAAAACTAATCACTTTCCTTGCAAATGCCACTACCTTCTTAAAGAAGACTTTCTAAAACTGTCAGCTATCTACATATACATGGAGCATGGGTTTGAGAGGCAACTCATGGAAGAGACTGGAATCACAGGAGGAACTTCTGGAATTTAACACAGAGTACTGCAAAGCCTGAGCTTTAGGTGCTTTTTCATCAGTTGAAATATGAAAAATTGGCCAGTCTGTTATATGGTAGCATGATAGCTTTGGCCACCTTTTAGGTGAAGAGGTCATTTGCTGTCCTGAAGCTGCATAGCTGCAATGACATGAGACTGTGCCCACACTGAAAAGTCCATTGAAGTTTTGGTATAGCTTATTATACTAAATTATTTAAATAACTTCAAGATTTGGCTTACACACCACCAGATGTAAATATAAGTGATATAAATAAGCAACTGTCCAATCCTAACCATACAGTCATATCCTAAGTATGAATTCATAGGAGCCAACACATTAAGCTGTGTTAACTGTCAGTCAAATATTCTCACTCATCTAGGATGTTAAAAATGTTATATGTATTTGCTATTATGTGCTATTTATCAATTATGGTATGATTAAGAATACTCTTAAAAGTCCAAAGTATTGCTGGCAGTTTTGAGAAGAAACAATTTCCACAGAAATGCGCAAGTTTTGTTTATAAATATGAACAATATTTGGAACTACAGGTGGCAGTCTTTTTAATGTAGTTTCAAGATTGAATGAAAAAGGGCTAGTTAGACTATTTCCTTTCAATTTACATTCAAAGCCTAGACAAATATTTCATCCATGTTCAGAGAAACAAATGCCATCGTATAATCTCTCATAAGTGGTCAACACCTTTGCAGAACTGATTGGTGAAGTTGGAAGACATCTTCTAATCCTCCAATGTCTCACCGTCAGCAGCAGCTTCACAACATCTGTTTTGCTCTTCTCCCTTTCATTTCTTCTCATATCTTTGCCTATTTTAAATACCCAAAGGAATGGTGCTTTAAGTCTAACCATCTGCTATTTAGCCATTAAAAATAAATACAAATAAATATTAAGGCCTTGCTAAAAAATGAGTGTGTATATATCCGCTGATTTAAAGAGTGTAATTTTTTAAAAGAAATGCTATGGTAAGTCGAATGAGTAAAAAATCACTAAGCCATATTTTAAAGGTATTAAATCCACTGTTAAACATTTTAAGCATATGTATTTATAATCTATACCCTTCAAAGTTAAAATTAAACACATGATTAAGGTCTGTATCCATAAAGAGTCATACAAATCTTTAAATCCTGTTGCCTATAAATAAGCGTCCAAATGTTTAATGCTTAATTACCTCAACTTTTGTCACTTTATTTTTAGTCTGACTCCAGATCTCATTCTGTCTTTTCTATTTGAATAATAAGAAAGCTACTGTCAGAAGTCTGAGAAAGGTAGTTATAGGCTGTCAAGTCACTTCATTTTCTCTCAGAAAAATGAAATAGATCAATCTTTTTAGTACAAAACATATTTCCCAGACTGAATCATTCATGTAGCTCTTTTAATCTGAAAATCTGCGTTGCTTCATGATGTACGGACACAATTAGATACAATACTCTAATAATTGTATCTCAAAGCTGTATTCAGGTATATTTTCATTTCCTGCCACCGTTTATACACTATTTTTGCTTTTATATCCTTCGTCACAGATCACATACTGCATTGAAAATACATGCTTTATTGGATATCTTTTCTTAACTTTAAACTCTTTTAATCACGAGTATCAATCAAAATTAAAATTTCCCACCTCATAAGATCTAGGTTTGACCACGATTTTTCTGCATTTTCTGACAGTGTTTTGTACCATGATTTCCCTTCTTTTATTTTACTGCTTCTCTTGTTTCCTCTCTTAGTTGGTATGTTGTCCTCTTTTAACCAACAGCAGTGGAACTGCGATGGCTTGGGGACAACAAATAAAAGCCTATTTATCAATTCATCATTATTGATCAATTATTGATTTTATTGATAAAAAGTGTCTATATTTTGTCACACAATTTTGTACACAAGTGTTCTCAGTATTTTAATTATAGATAACATATGACCTGACAGATAATACTTTATGAAAAATAATATAGCATAATATTTACGAATAATCACAATGAGTATTTTGTCCTAATCTCAAAAAAGTTATATATTACATGTTGGTGAGCTCACAGTGAAAAGACCTAAATCTAGATTGGTACTTTCTCAGGATTGGGATCTTTATTGCTTACAGATTATTCTATGATTTAACAATCACTATGCATAATTCAGTTGATCAGTAAATCACTTTTCCATGTGGAAAGAATTTCTTTAGTATATTTATCCAGTATAAGCATAGGAAAAAATTAACTACTATGCACAATTCTATATTAGATTTATATAATTGTTGCATGATTAAAATACACTTGTCATTAAGATCTTGCAGCTATAATGCAACACTTCCTTATCTATTTCTCATTTTTGGAAACACAACTAGGTCTTATAAAAAATTTTGCAGCCATTTCCAATAATTTTTCAATTTTCAATGAGAGATTTAAATAAAGTATAGAATCATAGAATCATTAAGGTT
>NW_009229059.1:6452-11404 GCF_000690835.1 Fulmarus glacialis | reverse complement strand
TATGTTTTATATATACATATAAAGTATTATTTTGGGCTTCAATAAAAGTCAAAAATTGAGCAGCACTTTAAGGTTGTTGTAGCATGAAAAGTGGTGTATACAATTCTCTGAATCTTGAAATGACTGTACAAACATGCTGAAAGCAGAATATGTGTATGGAAAATAAAGTTAACTATGGTGTTTATAAAGCTTTGTTTTAGTGTAAGTAGACACGCGTGCCATCTCTGAGAGCTTTTCCAACGGGATTGTCGACATGCCTGGATCAGAATGTTCGTGGGAAAACAGAAACTTTTGCTTCTAAGCTGTTCGTGCATTTACATCCCAATTAGTTGATCTTTCTTTGTTGATTGGATCAAAGCATGGGTCCAGTGTCTGCTAAAGGACCAGCTGCTTCATGAATCCTTCCAACAGGCAGGTAGGGAATAGGTATAAATAAAGTTCTGTCCTGTTGCTAGCTGGAGAGCTGTTAATTTTATGGCCTGAAGCATGAAGGGTTTGGTTTCCTTCCAGGATCCTACAGAAATATAAATGTTTTAAAAGAGCTAAAGCAATTGGCAGGCGGGAAAACGTTCTGTGGGTTTAACTTACTTCTGATGTCAAAGGAAGAGCCGCTACCACGGCAGCATCTTCCTTGGCAGAAGCCAGTTTCTGTTGATCAGAACATGCCCTTTCAGGTAAGTTGTGCAGGCAGAATGATTGTGTTGCCCTAGCTCTATCAGTGTCATGTGAATAACCACATCGGAGCAAAATTCGTTTCTAAACTACCTCTGGTTCAGGTTTTTAACAGTTCTTAATAAGTAAGTTTTTGCCTGATGTTTTTTTGTGATACTTAGCGTATAGTGAGTCTTATTGTACTGGGCTTCTGAACTTTTTGGCCCTAGAAAGTTAATCAAGTGCTCAAAATTCAAGGATCACATTACCTGCTGCTTTGAAATTCAGACCCTAACTGGCCAGCACAGGGAGCTAAAGTCACAAACTGCATCTCTTCCACCAGTGTTTTACTAATGGTACCATAGAGTTAATTTTACTGTAGTCGCTTTATTTTTAATACAAAAAATGATTTCTTAGAGACTTATATAGATCAGGAAATGGTGGCAGATTAAGTAGCTGGACTAGGATGTAGGACAAACATACCATAATGCTCTTGTTCAGTCAGTAATTTTAGTAAGTGTGCTTTCCAACTAGTACATTATCCTGAGGTGTCCTGTGCTGCTCTGTTCTCATAGCTCGTAACATGCGGAGTGTAGTTCATCTCTGTCACATAGGAAGGCTATGTGCTCAGGGGCCCGGGAGGGGCAGGCTGCCCGCGCGGCAGAGGTTGCTCAGGTTAGCAGCGCTCCGCTCTGACAAGGGCGAGTGTGCTTCGTAGTCTGTGAGGACAATAAATTGATGACTTCACTAATACCAGCATTGATCCCTTACCGATGAAACGACTAAGCATTTCCCTGTGGTTTTCTGCAGCATTATAGCTGTGATCCCTCTGGAAGAGGGAAGAACAGGCCTGAAATATTTGGGGGGGGGTCTAACTCGTTTCACTGGCACGTCTGTGCCTGAACAGGGGAAGGAGGCACCATCAACCTGCAAACGGTGACAGGGAGAGAAGAGCTCCTTTCACTCATCCCTGCCTAATGGACTCGATGAGGATTCCTGGGGCAGAGAGAAAGTACTGGAGTGAGGAGGAGGAGGGACAAATGCATTAATCTTCCCACTTCAGAAAGGAACAGTTGGAAAGGTTCAAGGTCAAATGATTTTCTGCATGGCCTTTGCTCCAACACCTTGGGTGTGCTGAACAAGCTGTGTAAAATGCTGCAGTCAAGATGCTCCTGGTGCTGAAGATCCTAGGAGGCATTTTGAGATCTGCCATTTTCACTTTTTGACTGTGTCATTGCAAGCATAATCTAGAATTTTTGCTGTTTATTATTTTAACAAGAATAGTGCTAATAAATTACCCTCTTGTTAGCTTTTGCCTGAGAAATGCACATAAAACTATGGTAAAGGTTAAATTTTAAAAGCCAGGAAAAATGCACCCCACAGGGGTCAGTCATAAAAAAACCTTATGAAAATAGTATTCAGATACCAGAGGTTTTTTTGATCAAAACTGAAATGCTTTTGCAAATTTTCTGCCCAGGAGATAACTTTTAATTTTTACTAATAATGATTTACATCAGATGATGAAAAATGTTGTTCCACGCTCCATTGCATCTCATTTGTTTCTTAACTATGAACAAAAATAAATTAACAAAAATCTCCATGTGCCTGTTTTTCCTAGCAGAAAAAATGCTGACTTTATGCTTTAAAAAGGAAAAAGCCTCTGACTGACTTAATCTAAGTGCCTAGTGTTTGCGGTGGCTACTTTCCAATGCTGAGTGTGAAGACGATTCGGCCCAGGAAGCGGTCTCTGTTAGCATCGTTGATAATACCTTTCCCATTCAGACTGCACTGAATAGGGACCGAATAATTCTTCTTCACATCTGTAAAGTGCATAGCCACCAGTGGGGACGTATAGTTGACCTGAAAAGAAGGGAGATTTAAGTGTAATCTTTGAGGGAGCAGAAATGCAGGCAGCGCTTTCACGTTCAGTAAAAATCATTAGTAATTGGTTCACGGTTCCCAGGCGTCTGAGTGTGTTTGCCTGATGTCCACCACGGTCCCTCGGGATGCTGAAGCTGAGCCTTTCTGTGCCTGTGCCTCAGAGGGACGGGATCACCTCGGAGTTTTGCACTGCACTGTGCCTCTTGGGTTGATTGGCCAGGACAAGTGACACCGGATAATGGGACTTTCAAATACTTTCTGCTGTTCTAAAAACCGACCTATGGCTTGTAATAAGAAATCTGTGGTATTCCTCGGATCTGTGTGCTCAAAGGACGTGCAGACCAGGTGTCTGGGGCTGTTACTCATCCTCAGCCAGCAGCAGTATGACAGTAGGCGTCTAGTGCCTGCCTCGTCTTCCATTTCAGCTTTTGTTGTGAAGGTGCATTACCTCCTAACGCTGTACAGCCCAGCACAGACCATAGCAGTGCTGGTCAGCATGTTCAGAAAGAGCCACCGATGTTGGACTGCTCTGTTTTGAGCCACCCAGCCTGAAGTGGTTTTGTCATAGCTTTGACAGAAGCCCCATCCTTTTCCTCTTGTGTCACCTAACCCCTGACTTCCCTAACGCCCTGGGAAAATGCTGGTGTTGAGACCTTCTCTGCGAGATAGCAAAGCCAGTCTTAGTCTCCAGATGATAAATTCCCATTGCTGGCAAGGGGGAACCGGAGTCCCCAAGGATTTCCCGCAGTTTGTCAGAGACAGAAATAGAGCGCTGTAATCCCAGTGCCTGTGGCCTCCCTCCTGCCTGCATCTGCCCAAAATAGCCAGAAAGCACATCTGTACTCTGCGCAGCAGCTCCTGCCCTCTCCTTCCCAAGGAGACATAACAAAGATGCCAGAGTCCTTACTTACATGAGTGATCTTGCCATAGTAGGGATAATACATGAGATCAAATGTCCCGTTTCCAGGGTAGAAGTCCACCGATCTGAGATCGCTCTCATTGCCTTTCTGTGATTGGAAAAAAAAATAAAGGTACACGTGTAGCACGTGGGACACAAAATACAGCTCCCTTCAGAGGAAGGTGAAGGAGCTGACATCTCTTGCAAATCCACGTCAGGGCTCAGCTGCGCCTGCCTGCCTGCACGCAGCGTTTGCTGTGAGAGCCAGCTGCTGCTGCAGCGAGCCAGAGCGTAACGGTGCTATGAAGGCACAGGCGAGGGTTACAGAATTTGCTGCCTGTCGCTCCCTCCCTGCGCTTACCTACTGCTTTATTGCTCTCTAAGGGTGTGATCCAGCTGCTGCCCGGGCAGTGGGAGCCCTTCCCTCACCCTATTGCTGTTGGCTTGCAGGGTGCTCCCCAGGACCGAGGGTCCCGCGGAGCGGGTGGGGATGGATGTGAGCAGCTCCTGCCGGGCTCTAGCTGGCACCCCGGCACCCAGCCCTGCGGGTCTGCCCTCAGGGGCTGAGCAGAGCGCTGCCGGTGAGGCTGGCAGGAGCCAGCAGCGCTCGGAGGGCAAGGGCCGGGGTGGGAAGCAGGAGACTGGTGGCCTCTGTCGTTCTCAGCAGAGCGGCCCCCCCTTGCACCCAGAGGCATCAGCAGTGCTGGGTCCTGTGAGCGTTTGGGGCTAAAATGAGATGCTGGTGGGGTCCATCAGAGGAAGACATTTGGTCTTCTACGCACCACGCTGCCGAGCACGAATGGAAGCAGTACCTGCACTTTGCAGTCCACGCTGACAGGGACCCCAGCACCAGGTCGGTAGCCTATGATCTGCAAAAACAAGACATCCATTCTTGTATGAAATGCAGTGCCAAGTGCGTGCTGCCTCCCTTTTCCAGGGCTTAAGCTCTTCTACATGCCAGTCATGGTGCTCAGGACAGGAGTTATGTGCCCTTAAAAGCAGGGTCTGCCACCCCGTGCAGTGCAGCTTGCCCGTGCCTGAGAGCGGAGGCAGAGCAGAGCATCCAGAGAGCCCAGACTCCCTGGAGCAATACAGCCACTTCCCCACACCGCTCACACACACCCCACGGTTATTTTCCCAGCAGCGTGCATTGAGCCACCATGCTATTAGAAGATTTCAAATAAACTCAATTCCCTGAAAATTCCCATTATAAAGAGACTGGGGTCTGAGGTGTAGCCCTATAGCTCAGTTCCTCCCACACAGGGGCCTGGCACAAGACTCTCCAACGACTCAGGCCTTAGCAAATCAAATCAAGCAAGTTTTGTAGTGGTTTCTTTTTTATGTTTTCTAGCGTTTCTTTTTTATGTTTTCTAGCAGGTATGAGCCAGCAGGTTTTGGGATTCTAGTTCCCTTTTTCCCTGGGCCTGAGAAGTGGAGGAGTTTCAGTCCCTGCATGGTCTTTACTCTATCACACTGGGATGCACTGAAGGGAGGAATTAAGACGACCGGCTTTCTCTGTACC
>NW_009229059.1:654-6421 GCF_000690835.1 Fulmarus glacialis | reverse complement strand
AGGATGCAGGGCTGGCCTTTAGAGTAGCCAAACGTTGGGTCCTCAATGCCAGAGCAGTTCTGCAGCAGTGAGCGCTTGAACTGGCAGGCCTTCTTCTCCTCGCTTTCATTGCCCCCTTGGATGAAGTACTGTCCTGAGACACACTCGATATTCTTCTCCTCTTGAACTTTGTCATCATAAGCTGGTGGGGACCAAGAGACTTGTTAATGTTTCTCGAGACCTGCACAGACCCATGTTCTCAGAGTACATCTGCATGTCAAGGGAGTTAGAAAGTCCCACCTGGAAAGGCAAGGCTCCCTCCCACAGAAGCTCCTGTGACCACCTTACGAGCCTCCCTTTCTAGATGGGGGTCGTGAGATGCCAAGAGGTGATCTGCACCCCAGGAGGAGACCCCTGCACTGTGTGCATGGGTGCATGGATGCAAACAGCTTGCCGACATGACTCCTGAGGTGCCTAAGAGCTTACCTGCTAGGAAGTGGTGCATGCTGTCCACGTAGGGTTGCCATGTGCTGGGCTGAGAGACATTGAAGGCAATGGTGAACCCATGCAAGTATGGTCTGATCATTACTCCTGGAGAAGGAAACGGACCCTGTTAGAGCAGACGTGGGTGAACTGGCCACAGGCTTGGGGCGCGTGTTGCAGGGGCTGGTTGCGCTGCGACTGGGCTTGGGGCTGGGCACAGGCACGAGAGCAGCAGCACCAGCTCACAAGTAAATTCTCTCCTCCACCCGCTGATCCCTCACCTCCATTTCACACCCAGAGAACACCATGCACATCAAAATATCCGGGAAACATGGGAGACCTGGAGGGTATCAGCAGTGCTGCAGGGCTTGGGGCTGCACACGGAGGCTGAGGGTCCCCCATGCTCCCAGCCGCGCAGCCAGTTCCGGGCAGGGAGCAGGGCGAGGGGGCCTCGTGTTCCCCACCGACCCGAAAACACAGGGAAAATGCTGCTTCTGTCATAGGGAAAGGAGTTTTTGAACATTATCTTGCCAGGACTCCCCCAAATAATAGTGTATAAAAGCTACTCTTGATTTGCATTTTATTTTGAAGGTATGAGGTATAAAGGGGCAGCAACTGATATGAATGGGTGTCACCTATGAAATGCCTAAACTTGCTCATTTACCTTGAGAATAATTAGCCTAATAATTAGCATAATTAGAATAACAATTAGTATAATTAGAATGAATGCTTCACGTGGGGCTATTTAAGATGCCTGACCCTCTACAGAGAACCTGCAGCACTGTCAGTGCCCGGAGGTAAGTAATAACACCCCGTTTACGGAGGGCTGATTGACCGTAGGAGCGTACAGCTCCAGCAGGGCTTTACCCGAGGTCCCTGCCACGCCGTTTCGGCAGCACTTCGCTGGGTGAGTGCCGGCAGAGGTGCCTGAGGCCGGGCTGGCTGGGGTACGTACCTGGTGGAGACACACGGTCCCGGTACCTGGGCGTGTAGGGGCTCAGCGTGAGCAGCATCACATACATGCAAAAGGCGAACATTCCTGCCAGGCACGTATAGAAAATGAAGTAAAACAGTAAGATCAAACCTGCAAAAGAGAGAGGGCATGTTGTTGTTAACGCAATCAGAGCATGTCCCACGGGCTGTGTCCTGCAGGGATGCACAGCCATGCTCAGCATGGCGTCCTCCGCAGCTCTGAGTCCATCATGGGGGTAGGAGCTCGCAGCCCCCCTCCGCACACAGACCCTGGCATTTTTGGGTGCAGGACTCTCAGCCAGACACACTGCCTGCCCAGCCCCGGGGCCAGGGCAGCTGCCGTTTGGCTCTGTACCCCTTTTGCTGCATGGCCCTTCCCAGAGCTGGGTCAGGACCACGTCTGTGTGTCCACCTGCCTCGGCTCTCTCTCACAGACAGACCCGACCTTGGCTCTTGCCCTTCCCACCCCCTCTTGGCATGGTAGCACGCGAGGGTGCCCAGTGGCTTCACCACGTCCAAATTCCCGATGGGGGCTGCGGGGTGATGCTCCTGCCCCGACTCCTGTCGCCTGCGCGGCAGGGACCCCAGCGCTGGGACTGAAGCGGGCGGCATCGCTCGGGGGCTGCGGTACCGCTGGATGTTCCATAGCCCTGACGTCCAGGGAATGGGTTTGTTTTTCCTCTGGACCAGGCTAATGGCTGAGGATGTCTCAAGAGGCCGTGGCCTATGAATAAAACCCAGCGGCTCTGAAAGCAAAGTGAAGCCCTAACCCAAACATTTCCCAGGAGAAACGTGCCGGCAGCTCAGAGGGAGCCCTGGGAACGCAGATGTGCGCTCCTGCCGTGCTTCTGCCAAGGCCGCGGTGCTGGGAACAACTGCGGGGCCATGTCCTGCTGCAGGCCAGGCCAGGTCGGGTGGGACCTTCACTACTGCTGATGGCACAGCAGGGTCAATGTCCAGCCCTGCCACAATGATGCTGGGACAGTGCCTCTGCACCAGCCTGGTGGGGCTGAAGCCGCCCCTGGGGTGCCGAGCCGACGCTTGTGGGACATGGTGCTGCTACCATTCCCGTTCTTATGTTTCCTGCAATGCAGCAGGCCTCCAGTGCTGACCCTGTGGCCAGCCGGCTCCCTGCATTTTGGCAGTGCAAGTCCCCTGAGCCCCCCGTCCCTGGGGAACACCTTCAGGGCCAGTGCGGGGGAGCAGTCCCAGGCTGGGCAAACTCCCTTCTCCTCATCTCCTGTGAGATGAGAGCAGGAAAGTTCAGCTCCATTCACCTCCAAATGCTCTCATCTTAAAAGAAAATTTGATTTTCACAGTAACTTCAGTGCCTCTCTCCCGCCCCGTTGGACGGGCACGTGAGCACACGCGGGAGTGCAGCCGGGGGTACGTGTGTCCGTAGGGCAGCGGGGCCGTATAGCACACCATGATGCTCCCAGAGCGCAGGAGGATGCTGCACCCTCCCTGAGGCTGTAAATAAATAACTTCCAGCAGTAGCCAGCCGGGGCCACATGCACACCAGCCTGAGCAAGCCCTCTCACAGGGCTTTTCTCAGCACCTGGTAGAGCCTCCACAAACCCAAACCCACGTCCCTAAGGACTGTCACCCCGGTACTGCTCCCACACTCCAGTCTGTGCCTTCCCATCCAGCAAAGGAGCAGCAAAACCAGGCTGCCTCTGTGGCCAGCAAAAGGCACGGGGGAGCAAACGTGGATTTCAAGGCCTGCCCCAGATCTGTGCTTGTGGGTTTTCAGACTCCTCCAGTGCTCGTGGGCAGTTTGCTTTGTTTCTCCCGGCTGTCCCCACAGGCTTTGCAGGAGACCCAGAGCGCTCGGCGGGGGTACGGGCAGGCTGCGGCGCTTGCGAGCATGTTGCCAGTGCCAGCAGCCAAGGGCTGCAAACGCTGAGCAGCAACCCCAGATAATTCGCAGCCTTACACAGGTGCGTATGCGCACATGACTGGGCTAAGGTTGAGGATTTTCACTCCGCTTCGGGGGCTATGCGCTGTCAGGAGAACAGAGCTGCAAAGGTGGACGGCATCGCGTGTGCCGTGGCACCTTGACCTCGGACTGAGCCTGCAGCAGTGCTCACCCCGCAGCCGTGGGCTGCTCTTAACCACCCAGGGCACCTCCAAGCTCAGAGATAATTTTTGAAGGCGATGTGGATACAGATAAAATAGAACGGTGCTCAAAACCCTCACTGGCACATTCCACCCACCAGCCCCCACAGCACACGCGGGCTCTGCTGTGGGCACCATGTCACGCCCCGGGAAGCTGCGGGGTGACGGCGATGACCAGCTTTTCCCACCCAGCAAGGTGGGCTGCTCGGCCCTGCGGTGTGCACCCTCCCCGAAACACCTGCCCCGTGACTCGGGCGCTCTTCCCCCACCAACACTGATGACCCCAAAGCCACCTCCCCGTGGGCTCCTGACTTACACAGGCAGGAGCCGGGTCGCTGGCGGCAGCAGCGGTGCGTGGCTCTGGCAGACCGACCTGCAGCCCCCGCGCTTGCTCGGGCTCTTAAGTTCTTCCCAGTACACGGTCTGGGCAGCCTGAAATCTTTGCTTTCACATTCTCAGTGAACATTAACATCCAGACCAAGGGTAACTTTCCCAAGGTTTTCTGCTTGTCCTCCTCACTAGTTCTTTATTGCACTGGTTAGAAACATCTACCCTGAAAATGTGGGACGGGGGTGGTCAGTCCAAGCTATCAAGGACGTTCACAGGGAAGTGCATCCGTCATGAAGCAGAAAAGGCAACGATCCCCGAAAGCGGGGCTTGAGCAAGGACCTACCCCAGCTCTTGGCTGTTCTCCCCAGGCATGTTCTCTCCTCCGGGTTCCACAGGAACATCTTCATCTCCCCAGCCAGGTCTGCCCAGGTTTTGCTCCCCATCTCTGCCTTGGTCTTGTCCTCCCCTCTGTCAGGATCCTGGACCTTCTCCTCATGCTTATTTTCCTGGAAGAGTTACAGAACACAACCCCCACACACAAGCTGAACATCTCATTGGCCAAAAATAAATGCAAAAGCACTTAATAGCTGGAAATGTTTCAAATTTCCATTTTCCCATCATCACTCTTGAGTTAAGGAGAGGCAGTTTTGGCTGTTCTGACTTAAGATCGCTTAGATCCCAGCATCCATTTTTCCATGACACGTACGTCACTGCCGTCACACCGGGTACTGTCTCCTTCTCCTGGTATTTACAGAAACTCATCTTTTTCCACCTGTGTGAACGTGACCAAAGAAAACCTGTGATCTGGGAGGGCAGGGGTTGTTCCCACGCTTCTGCAACGTCTCTGAGCTCAAGCGCACGTTTTCTGTGCTACCACAGATGAGGCATTATTTAAGAGGTCATCCGCCGCTGAGACAGCAGGCGGCATTATTTAAGAGGTCATTCAGTTTGTTTTTCTTGGCGTACTAATTTCTCCATAGTCTTTGGAGAAATCCCTGTGTTGTTATTTTTTAATTACACTAAGTTCCAGGGAAAAGCATCTCCCCAGGCGGCGAGAGTTTGCTTTTTTGCCTCAGTGGTGAAAACTCATTTGTCTGGAGCTCGGGAACACAAACCTCTCTGTACCTGTCCCTGGCCAAGAGTTGTTTGAGATGAGACATGGCAGCCGTCCCTAACCCCCCTTGAACCTGGGCAGGCTCTACGTCTCCGAAAGCAGGCAGCGAGGTGGGAGAGGATGCAGACCTTGCTTTGAGCTCGGGGCAGGGCTGGGCCAGGCTGCTGGGGAGAAGGGGTGATGCTGAGATCTGGATGGGTTCATCGCCTCCCAGCGCCTTAATGCAAACCCTGCTGCAGGGTCCAGCCGCTCCCGGCTGGGTCAGGGCCACACTTGCCTGCCCCGGCCACGTCTCCCTGAGGCCGCCGTGCCCACTGCAAGCACGGCCCTGCAGCAGCTGCACTGGCGTGATCGCCCCGTGTCTGCACTGAGGGCCATGGAAACCCACTGGCCGTGGGCACCTGTTGGACCCAGGGCCAACAAGCGAGATATTTACACCCCATGGGTCGCCCCAGGGGAGCTGAGAAGCAGCCGACAGCTTGGCAGAAAGTCTGGCTTGGAAACACCTTCAAATCAGGGGGATTAAACTCTTCTCAGACACACAAATACTGCAAAACAGTGAGAATGGGGGGAGAGCATCACCTCCAAAGCCCAAATTCGTGCCTTGGAGAGCCTGGGCCAGACCCAGGGGGGCTATAAACCATCACCATCCCGCTGATTGCCCCACTCGGACCCGGTTAAAGCCCTGGTGGGGCTCTTCTGGAGGCACGCCTGCGTCAGAGCGCTGCTGCTGGCAAAATGCCTGCGGCCGCCTGTGCAGCAAAAGCAATG
>NW_009229059.1:0-539 GCF_000690835.1 Fulmarus glacialis | reverse complement strand
TGGGGAAGCAGCAGCCCCGGCAGGAGTTGCTGGCCGGGAATGGGAGAGGAGGTGCAGGGGCTGCTGGCTGCCAGGACACCCACAGAGGAGCAAGTGGTGGAAGAAGAGGAGGGGGAGGAGTTCTCCTTCCTCCCACTCTCCTCCCTGTTAAATAAAAGAGCTACCGGCAGCTGTTCTGGAAACATTTTCTCAGACTGCCAGAGTAGCGGGGACTGCTCAGAGGGACCCTGCACCGATGCTTAGTGCTGCTTTGGGAAAAGCCCTTTGGATTTCACACTAGCTGCAGCTCGGAGGCAGCGAGGGCAGCGCATGGGCTGTATGCAAGGCCCTTGCCCAGAAGCTGCTACTGATGCTTAGAGCTGCGGGGGGACACAGGGACAGCCCCCCGTGGGCTCTCACCCGGGGAACCCACGGCTCTGCCCTGCAGAAAGCTTTTGCAAGGAGGGAGAAGTTTCTGGCTCTCCTGGCTCCATGCTGCGTATCCAGCACTCGGTGAAGGGTCCCATCCCATAAGCTGGGAGAGGCCTCGGGGGCTCCGT
>NW_009229058.1:0-1497 GCF_000690835.1 Fulmarus glacialis | reverse complement strand
ACTCTTCTTGAGTTGCCTGCCCCTTCTTTGATAAGCGATAAACTCTCCTTTTTTTCCTGAGTCCTAACCAGAGCTCCCCGTTCAGCCAGGCTGGTTGTCTTCCCCGCCTGTTCTTCTTAAGGCACATGAGGACAGCCCGCTCCTGCGCCTTTAAGACTTCCTTCTTGAAGAACATCCAGCCTTCCTGGACCCCTTTGCCCTTAGCTCACTTTCAACTTCTTTTCATCCATTATATTTGTAAATATTTTTTCAAGGTTTGACGAGACTAGGTCTTCGTGTTGATTCAACAAAATCTGCTTGAAAAAGTACTTGGTATGTGAAAAGGCAAATTTTAAGTTACAACCACAAGTGTCAGTTTTGTTTCTCACTTGTTCATCTTGAGTATCATTTTGTAAATGAAATCCTCGAAATAGTCACAGGTCAAGACTTAAAGCACCAAACTGAGTTCTGCTAAATCACCCAACTTGTACATTACATCCATTTTGAGCTACCTTCATTCAAACACACAGGTCCTTATTTTTCCAAAGTTTTGAAAATTGGCTTCTTCCACAGAAATGAATGGAGAATTAGGCCTCACTTTTTGTATGTTCAAAATGGACAGATAAGTAAGAACAAATATCATACAGTTGCCATATAAGTTTATATTAAAGTCACTGAGAGTTGAGCTATTAATAATTCTAGAAATACTATTAAAGGCTATTTATGTACTTTACTAGTGCATAAAACTCTTGGAATCCAAATGTGACTATTCTGGGATACACAAAACTTCAGGAACACATTTAATGTGATAAATTAGTATTTCTTCTGGGAAATTAAAATTGTCCTCATACAAACTCAACAGCAAAAAAAGAGTATACATAAAATACGCTGTGCAAAAGACATGCTAATTCTATTAACAGCTCTGCAATACTTGTGAGTTCAGGTGTCTTTCCAAATCCTTCTTTCTAAGAATTGCAATGACATTCTAGAACATTTGTGAAGCTGTGCTCTTCAAATAGGTCATTCTTAGGGTATTTCCTGAAATGTAGAAATAAAATCATATCTTGAATGTGAAAGTCACCAGGTCAGGTTGGATTGTTAGTTCGCTCCAGCGCTCTGAGCTATCAGAGCTCCTAGAAATACTTTCTGAATTGTTTTTCAACACCTTATTTCACAACCAGTTCTGTTTGGATTGGCTTCTATTGATCTTCCTTTAGACAAATCGTATGTAAGGTGAAATCTTACCACAGAGATAGGCCAATTCTTTCTTCCACTTCAAAATCAATTTTCTGTTTTGTGAGAAAGGAGTATGACTGGCAGTCTTAGCTGTTGGAGAGGGTTGCAATTGATATCTCAGTATCTGCATGAATGAGTATCTGAATGTTGTATTGGTTTTGGCTGGGATAGAGTTAAATTTCTTCATAGCAACTTGTACAGGCCTGTGTGTTTTGGATTTGTGCTGAAAATAGTTTTGATAACACACTGATGGTCTAGTTACTGCTGAGCAGTGCTTACACA
>NW_009229057.1:0-9152 GCF_000690835.1 Fulmarus glacialis | reverse complement strand
CAGGCTCTCCTATAAGGACCTGTGGGATGGTCAGGCTGCTCCATAGGAGCCTGGGAGGAGGCCAGTCTCCCCTATAAGGCCCTATGGGATGGTCAAGCTCCTCTGTAGGAGCCTGGGAGGAGGTCAGGCTCCCCTATAAGGCCCTATGGGATGGTCAAGCTCCTCTGTAGGAGCCTGGGAGGAGGCTAGGTATTCATCTTCTTATTCTGTCTTATTAAAGCAGTTGTCTTATTAAAGCATTTGTTGTCTCTCTCCCTGGGGGGCACCCTGGGGAGGGAAGGCAGGAGCTGTGCAGCTGATTATCAGGGTCTGTAGGGAGGCCAGGCACTTCTATAGGGGTCTGGGCAGAGGCCAGACCCCTCTATAGGCATCTGTGAGGAAGCCCAGCCTCACTATAGGGGCCCAGGAGGAGGCTAGGCCTGGGAGGAGGCCAAAGTCTTCTGCACCACTTGGAAGACAACAAGGCAAGGGAAGACGCTGAAGATAAAAAAAAACATTGCAGTGCTCATGGGCACACAGACTTGCTTCCCAGTAGCTCCATGTCTGGACATTCCTCTTCCAAGCCAGGGTTTGCTTGGCTTTAGGTCTATTCAAACAGTTGGTATATTCAGAACCAGCACCCCTATTTTGGAATTACTTCTGTGCATTTAGTGAACATGCAAGCCAAGTTTCAGCCTCATTGGGGACCTCCACATCCAGAAAAGCCTAACACCATCTACTGTGCTCAGTCAGCTGAAAAATCCCAATAAAGAAACCATGCAATGTATTGTAGAGTAGATACTCTTTCAGGGGAAACAGCCCTACATGGTCTGCAGTTCATGACTAATCACAAGTACTTGTTCTCGTGCCAGGCTTCCTTGGTGTGTTCCGTCCCACAACTGTCTTGGTACTGAGCAAGTACTGAAATAAAGGCTGGGCAAGGATGTGCTCTTGTAGGCTTCCTTCCAGGAGAGATAACTCACACCTCCCGAACATCCTAGAGTGCCCCAGCCCCGACATAAAGTGAACATGACAGCCTTAAAAAACAACCAAACATATCCAGCACACGAGTCTCAAAACTTATTTTTAAAATATGTATTTAAAGAACTAAGACTACAGCAGGCTCCTTCAGAAGAATATTTGTACACTTGGTCTTTCAGAAATAAAATAGGACAACTGGTCCTTTGGCATGTGCACTTTGCACAGTTCATTATAATGCAGCAGGACAGATGTTAAAGCTCACCATGACCATCTCCACGTAAGGAAATACAGTAAAAGCCCCGGGGACCGGTGGCCTTAGGAACACACTGAAGTCATGCAGATTCAACTTGAAGAACATCATACAACTAGCAACTCCTGTTGCTCCGAAGTTAGTCACCTGGCACCAGGTTTAGACAGCTAAATTGTGTGCTGGTCCCCATGTCCTGTGTCCCTGTGTCCAGTGTCGTAAGGCACTGAGGAGCTGCTAAGCAACACTGCACACAGGGACGTTGGAGAGACCAGCAGCCCTGAGGCATGTGAGCTTCTGAATCAAAGCTGTAATCATATGCATAGTAACAAAGCCATAATCATATATATATGGCATGAACTTTGAGGAGACCTGGTCAGGAAACGATTTTCATGGCTCCAGGCCGACGGTTTGTTTCCAGTGGTGCATAGCCAGAATGAGTCCAAGTTCAGGGATTCCCAGAAGTTAATCAAATGGGGGTCTCCAGAGCCTACCAGGGACAAGCTATACCATGAGCCTAAAAAACCGCAATCCCCTCATTGGAGAGGTGGTTGGAAGAGCTGACCAACTTCCTTCAGATCGTCAACAACGCTGTAGGGTGCAGGACTTCCCAGCAGGTTTCTGGTGGTACAGCCTCTCGCTAGGTAGCTGCGCTGCGGACTGCTGCACCAGGCAAGATGCAAATCAGCTTCCAGTATCAGCGCTTAAGCCTGGAGATCATCTATAGCTAAGCCAGACCCATGGTCTCCTCCATGGTTGGTGCTCCTCTAAATAAGCTCCCTGAGAGACACGACCGAAATTAAATCTAAATTACAAATTTAATCACCATTAATGAAAGACTTTAGAAACAGGCAAAAGTGTAACCTGAGATCTGAGTGGGATACGTATGCCCTGAACACAAGCCAGCGTGCCCAAAGCATCGCAACGCTCCCCTCAGCACATATGACTTCTCTAGTTGTCTGGAGCATGAGAGGCTCTGGCCTCTCCCAGATGGCTGCACTTTAGAAGAACTTCAAATCAAAAACTTCTTCCGACACAGAAGATCGCTCTGTGTCTGGGTCCATTGCTTATATTCCTTTTCTTCCCCTGCGTGTGAAGATGGGATATCCGTCCATGGAGTTTGCTGATCAAAGGCACACATTTTTAGTAGGCACTTTCTGAATGCACAAATAATTATCAGAGTCCTCAAATACTTTCTTAAAATGGAGAAGCACTTCAGCTCTGTGTGGCTGGGAATAACTGGAAACACCACCTCTGCCACGCTGGCCAGACCAACAGTGTCTTCTGCCTGGAGAACCTACAGAACAGGATGAACAGCATCTAAACCACAGCTCCAACTCAGACAAGTGATGGGAGGGCTGATGTGATCATCACTCCCAGTTGGTCACCTCAAAATGTCATCCCTTAACCAGTGGCCTTTCTTTCTCCATTGCCCCTCCTCTGTGTAGTTGCATCTCATATTAAATCCTTTCTTCATCAAATGTGAGTACTTACTGTGGCTATTAGTGATGTATCAAGCTGTAGCCGTCAACTGTGGCGTAATCAGGCTCACCTGAAACACAGAGCACAAAAAAATTAGGTCTGCTCATGAGAAGTGCTCATTACGAGACTTTACGCAGGACAGAAACACCATGCACTGGCCACCCGTGTTAAAGGGATGGGAGGTAGAGGGGAATGAGACTCAGAGATGACTTGATTTGCCCAAGAGCCAAAGCAGGACTTCGTTTCACCGAGTCCTGTTGCGGTATCCCATCACTAAAGTGGCACTGGGAATGATATGGCTCATGCTGCTGAAGCAGAGAAGGGCCCAAACTGCAGAGACAGATGGGATCCCGAGCTTAGACATCCTTAAGCTTCATGCCTACACACAGGGCTTTGATCAGAACTTCTCCTTGCCTCCATAGCCAGCGTCCAAATTCCCAGCATCTTTCAGTGGGGACTTCCAGGAGGAACTTCACCTAAAGCAATCTCTTTAGAGAGCTAAAGCTCATGATCTGATGGGGAAGAGCAAGAGCAGAGAGTTCCACTGTGGGGCCAAAAACTCCGTATAGCAAGTAACTCACCTGGCGCGCTGGTCGGGGTGGGTAGAGGTCCCCTCCTGCACAGAAGGAAACACAGAGCTGAGGATCTGCGTGGCTACGGGACTGCCGTTGCCCTGGCTCGGCACTCCCAACCGCCCTCCCAGAGCTGGTGGGAGGGCAAGAGGTTTGGCCAGCCTGGTCTTTATGGAGACCTGGTACCAAGGCATGTCATGGTGGGCTCAACGCTGACAGACTGCTTGGCAAACATGGGAATTGAAGCTGATACAAGCGGGCGAGAGGAAAAAGTAACCAAAAAGCACTAAGTTGGGGAAACATTTACAAGTGGGCCTCAGGGCATACCTTTTCACATGACTTTGTCCAAAGTGAGACATCAGGAAGCCATAATTGGCCATGACTCCTCTCCTGACGTGACAGCCAAAGTAGCACACTCATCTTTAGCACGAGTTTTTTGCCCTGAATCCTCATCTTCCCCCCAGCAGAAGCATCCTTCACCCTGTCCTCCCTGCCCAGCTTCTGTCCCAGAGGAGTGAATTCGGCTCTGCTGTTCCTCCCTCTACCCACGCACGCTTTTAACTGATCCATCTCTCCTCAGATAGACAGGCCACATGGAGAACCATGCAGGGAAGCCCAAAAGGTTTCATTTTTGTAATGAAAGGGAGCTCAGATTGTTCCCTGAGAGAGCAAGACATAAAACTCCCTTGCTTTTCTGCTGTCCGAGTACCTCAGCCGCTCATCTCAATGCAAAGGACTTCTGGAAGAGGCTTGGCGCAAGAGAAAACGAGCACACCCTCACCACAAGCACTTTCAGCATAATTTTCCCACCCCTGAGAAGGGAGAAATGACCCCAAAAGGGGGAGCAAAAACCTCTGACTGGGCTTGAGGAGGTCCTTGAATAGTTTATAATAGGCAGCACGTTGGCATAACTCCTGCTGTGGAGAGTGATGGACTACATAGCATGGGAAATATTTTCCACTAATATTCCCAAATCAAGCCTCCAACAGACTGAAAGCAACAAAATTTGCTTTTTTGGGGGGAGAGCATCATTTGCAATAGTAATTCCAATTGTACATGTGATATCCCTTACCTTGATATAGGTACAGGAACTGGACTTCTCACAGAAGTTGCATTTCTCTGTGTATTATAGTAGTTTTCATAAACAACAGGAGCTAGGAAAAGTTAACAATAATAAAGTACAGATCTTTTATAAGCATAAACTACTTGTCAACACCAACATTCAGCTGCTAAGTCTTTCCTCTCTCTGGGAAAATGCCTGATCAGGAAATTAAAAGTTACAGAAAGGGGAGATTATCCTCAGGGGCTGGTGATAAGTGGCAGAGACTAGTGCTGCATGCCAGTGAATGAAAGGAGGGATATTGCAAAATCAATTTTTTCTGCATCCAAGCCAATGCTGATCAGAGCAGCAGCTCCATGAGGAGTACAAGGAAGTCAGCAGTACTTTGTGAGATTGTACTGAGGTCTTACCTGGGGCCAAACTTCCAGTTTTGCGTAAATTTACAAAAAAATCAATATCCTTCTCAATGCTGCACATTTCTAAACTCTTGCGGATTTCCTCATATTTCTGCAAAAGGGAAATAAAAAGCATTTCTATACACCAGGTCAAAAAACAAGAGGGTTTTTTCCAATCATTTATCACGCATGGGGTGAAAGCCCAGTGCTCACCCAGGACACAAGCTTCAATGGTAGGGAATCACAGAATCATAGAATGGTTTGGGTTGGAAGGAACCTTTAAAGGTCATCTAGTCAAATCCCCGTGCCGTGGGCAGGGACATCTTAAACTGGATAGGGTTGCCCAGAGCCCCGACCCACCTGACCTGAATGTTTCCAGGGATGGGGCATCTACCACCTCTCTGGGTAACCTGTGCCAAAAAACATGGGAATCCCAGAGGCAACCTCATCTGCAAGAGCTCTGGCCAAAACCTTCTGCCTGCACACTCATGCTGGTGTCTGGTGGCCGACCAAAGGCCATAGCCCAACTCGGATATAACACAGCTCAGTGCACAATCAAATCCCAATTTGCTTTCCAAACAGAAAAATGAAGATTTTCATTTGACGTACCTCATCATTCTGGACGCAGTCCTGGGAGAGCTGGTTGACATGGAGCCAGAGGGCGTTGCGGAAGTAGTTGATCCGCTCGCACTCCTGAGTCTCAAAGAACTGTAACGACACAGACAAAACCGCCCCAACATCTTTAAAATGAGAGCAAATCTCTTTTATCCTGAATGTTTCTCATCCCCAAGTGCTACTACAAAGATGACTGTCCTCAGCAAGGCTCAGGTGGTGGTGGTTTCCTGCAGGAAACATGGAAACCACGAGTCCTCCAGCTCGTCCAGGGGAGAAATCATCCCTCTATGCAACCAGGTGTTTCAAAGATAAGTGTTAAGCTCAGGAAGGTCTGCAGGACTAGTGTGGAAGGGATCACCTGGCACACCGCTCCCTCTGGAGAGACCAAGCCAGCTTCTAAAGGCAGCGCATCTTCCCTGCGGTCCTGCGGTCCCAGCTCACTTCCCTCCCACAGGTACGGAGCAATAAAAAAAGCATTGGGGATGTGAAAACAGAGGTGCATTGACTGGCCGCTCTTCTCCCTCTTTCCTGCCCAGCCCTTTTCCAAGAAGGTTTAAACCCAAGTCTTTTGAAATCTGCTGTCTGGTATACCTCAATTTTATGTACCTTTACACGTTTCCATGAAAGATAACCTTTCATCCCAAGTGTACATACGCACTTGTTAACAGTTATGACCTTTGCAACACACTGAGGGGAAAACCTGCACGTGATCCATCTGTGGAAGTGAAACTACTGCTTTCCACGCCCCACCATCAGAAAGGCTTCCAGAGACCCCAGACATGAAAAGCACACCACCACTGAGACACCCACGCACACCACACAAAACAGACAGCAAATTCCATTTCAAAAAGAAAAAGTAAAATAGAAGCCTGATGAGAAGCAGCTTGGAAAGGATTGGCACAGCTGTTTGCAAGCTTGCAGCAGACCTGGCATTAAACCTCTATCTCTGCAGTCCCCATCCATCCCTCAGTCACAGATCACAGGTCAGAAGCAGAGCAGCTGCCTAGTCCTCTCGCCACCAGCTCTGGACTTCCCCAGCACGTGCTAGAAATCCTGGCTAGACCACTTAGCTATGAGACAGTCTGCTTTAGGCTGATAAAAACGCTCGGAGGGGTTCCCATGCTACTGCCTCGTCTGTGAGATACAAGGTGAAGGGCTCCTGGCACACGGCGTTCACGAGGAGATGGCTTCACCCAGCCTGCATCCCCAGCCTGCCACCAGCCTCTGCTGCAAAGTCATTTGAAGTCTTTCAGAGTTTCAGACAGAGTCTGCTAGGCGTTGTTGCGGCTGTAGGACATATTGGCCTTGAGTCACCAAGTATGCGGAGGTGACCACGGCTGTTCAAGATGGTGGCCACACCAAATGTGCAAGCAGGTAATGGGAAAAAATGTCACTACTTTGACTCTGTCAATTTTTAAAGGTGGTGGAAGAAAAAATAAAAATAAAAAAATAGTGGAAACCTTGAAGTAGTAGGACCTGGAATCCAGAAGCCAAGCGTGAGACGCAGGCAGGGTTAGCTGCAACACGTCCTGCTGCTTCACTGCCAGGGGAATATAGAGGAGGCAAATCTGCGCCGACCCTGACCCCTGCAGCAAGGGGTGGACATCCAGAGGACCACGCTGCCGCGTGAAGGTGTTTTGGGGCATTTACCTCGCAAGCTTTGATGTGCTCTTTCTGCCATTCTTCCCGGATCTTCTCCAGCGTGGTAACACTCTGCTGGTAACTCCTGTCTGTGAGAGAAATCACATTGTCATCTGATTAACACTAATTTTTAATTAACCCCCTTCTGCTAGAAGGTATTAAGTGAAGCCTGAAATGGCTGGGATGTCAGGGAGAAAGCAGCAGTAATGCGTGAGCTCGGCTGTGGGTGGGCACTGCAAGGGGACGCAGAGCCGTACAGCAAGGCGGAGGGTCCTGCCGCAGGGAAATGGTGGGAGCAGCCTTGGTGGGGCCATGCAGGCTTCTCCAGCGCAGGTGCCCACCTCCGGTATCTTGGGCATGTGTTTCTGAGGAGCCTTGCCTGACCCAAGAGCTGGAGCTCGCCCAAGAGCTGTGCCATGGCTTCACAACCCTCTGTCCCGGGAAACACTCCCCTCGTCCTCCAAACGCTGCATTTCCACACTCACCAGAGTCCTCCAGAGCCGATTTCGTCTGAGCCAGCTTCAGGAACAGCTGCCAAAAATGGGAGAGAGAAGAAAGGTAGAGGAGAGCCCTGGTGCATCACCGACGGCACTGCAGCCCAATGAGGGAACATCACCAGCCTTCCCATCTCACCCCAAACCCCAGAGCTGCCTCCATGGGGCAGGAGAGCTGCAAGAAGAGACACCCCTTTCTCTCCCTGCCCCATGGCCACCCGCTTCTCTGTACCTTCTCCTGCTGCTTCTGCGTCACCAGGTTTGCGTTGCGGTGCACAGCCTGTTCCGCCTCGTCCTTATCCCTGCAGCGCTGCTCGTAGAGCCGCTTGGCCTAGGAGAGCCACCAAATGGGGCAGGAGCGTGTCAGCAAGCAACGAGAAGCAAATAGAGTTCACGGGGGAGGCTTTGGAGGAAAGCACAGCCTACGAGTGAAGAGGTGGGCGCAGGCTGCCAGCAGAGCAGGGGACGGCACGCCAAGGTCCTAGATGCCCTACTGCTTGGGCAAAACCGACCTCACAAGACAAACTGCTCTTCATTTGGGATGAAAAGCTCATGGCAATCGGGTCCATGACATCTAAATCACTCATATCCAACCCTGCAAGGCAACCACCAGCCATGTCCTTGGCGTACTCTGCAGTTTTTCTGAGCACACCCTGCATACCGCTCATGCAGACACAATGTCGGGAGTTGCAGCAGAGGAGGAAGACCCTCGCGTTTAGGTCTGCCCCAGCGTTGTGTGTGCGCGTGTTAGCAGCATTAACCCAAAGCAGCACGTTTGCTTTACCTCCATGGTCTTCTTGTACTGCAAATTCCTGTTTTTGTGAATGGCCTCCATTATCAGCTCTATCTGTGAAGACAACAGACCCGGAGTCAGCACGTCACTGACCATCGAAGCTCCAGGATGGACTAAGGAAGGATGGCTTAGGAAAGGAAGAGGCACAGACCAAATTGAGATGAGTTTAAGGACCGCCGTCCACCCAAAGCAACTTCACAAAACCCATTTTTTATGATTCTAAGCCTCCACTTGTGTATGCAAAGGAGCTCTACAGACGAAATCCTAGCAATATATAGTACTGTATCATCTCCATAGGTCTGGCAAAATTGGGAAACCCACTCCCCTCTGCTAGGTCCAAACCAGCCCCTGGTTCTAGCAGTTTTCCCTCATTTTCCAGACAAAGGAATCGCAAGCCAGAAGAAGTTAAAAGGCTTGCCAATTTTAGCAGACCCTATGGAGATCATAGAGCACTATATATATGCTTTAAAAACATTCCTGGTTAAGGGTGGCATCCCTGGATCTGAGCCCCTGCTATAGCTGGCCCCAAAAGGCGCCCAAAGGAGAAGACGTGGCGGTGAGAAGAAGGAAGTCGGAGGTTGCCACACAGTTCACTAACACGGTTGCAACATGTAGGAAGGAGCTCAGGGCTTCCCGGCAGCGGCAGGCACCGGGGGCACGGAGCGGGCTGGGGCACAGCAGGAGATATCAGCCAGGAGCAGCCCATCACCGGGGCAGAATCAACACCCTGCGGCGAAAGCGCGTGCTCCCGTGGCGCCTGACCTTTTTCCGATGCAGTTTTTGCTTTTCCCTGAAATCCTCCATTTTCTTTGCTTCCTCCCGAAGGGTTTGCGCCAGCTGGATGTGACCTTGCCCCACATTGTCTATCTCTGCAAAGAAAAAATAATTTTTTT
>NW_009229056.1:0-42173 GCF_000690835.1 Fulmarus glacialis | reverse complement strand
TGGAGGACTGTCTCCCATGGGAGGGACTCTGCGCTGGAGCAGGGGAAGAGTGTGAGGAGTCCTCCCCCTGAGGAGGAAGGAGCAGCAGAGACAACGTGTGATGACCGGGGCCCCATCCCCCACCCCCCTGTGCCACTGGCGGGGAGGAGGTAGAGAAATTGGGAGTGAAGTTGAGCTGGGGAAAAAGGGGAGGGGTGGGGGGAGAAGGTGTTTTAAGATTTGGTTTTATTTCTCATTACCCTACTCTGATTTGATTGGTAATAAATTAAACTAATTTCCTCAGGTTGAGTCTGTTTTGCCTGTGACGGCAATTGCTGAGTGATCTCCCTGTCCTTATCTCGACGCACGAGCCTTTCGTTATAGTTTCTCTCCCCTGTCCAGCTGAGGAGGGGAGTGATAGAGCGGCTTTGGTGGGCATCTGGCATCCAGCCAGGGTCAACCCACTGCAGTATGTTACTTGATATTGCACACACGAGCAATGGTGAAACTGCCAAATTTTTTGCTTATTGTCTTCTGTACATTGTTGCACCAGTCTGATGTAGAAAGCCTAGAATTTGTTAAATGTCAGTCAGCCCATGTTATCATATGGTCTCTTCTACTCATAAAATCTGTACATCTATTACAACAGCTAGATTTATAAAGCACAGGGGTCAAAACAATCAGTAATCATGCAGGCAGCCAGGCAGCTGAGGCAACACCTCCTGCCCCCGGGCGGCTGCTCCTCGCCCTCTGCAAGACTTGCGCTTTCTGTAGTCCACATCTCTTGTGCGTGGTCCGCTGCCCCCTCCAGCCGGAGGCAGAAAGACACTTTTGGAGCAGCTGCAGTTTTTCCTTTAGGTGTGCTGTGAGGTACAGGCACCCCTGGCAGAGTGCTGGGGTTGGAGGGGCACCAGCGGCTGGCATGCTCCATGCGGCATGGCGTAGGTTTGTGCATGCACACCGGCACCAGCACTCTCGTCTGCACGCATGTTGTTTCACAAATACCAACCCAAGCTCATTATTTTATCTTGTCTTACACATGCTTCTCTCCTTGTTTCTCTGGCAGGACAGTGCCAGTGAAGTGTGCTGTTGCACATGTTATTTCAGATGCGGATGTTTCAGTGGTGCTATGTAAACGTAACTACATTTAGAAAAAATAGGAATAAAAAATGCTGCATGTAGCCAAGTTAATGTTGCTATAAAATCTGAATATCTTCTTGTTTTTCTAATGTTTGAGCTGAAAATGTGATATCGAATTATCTTATTTATCTTTGTACTTAAAATGTGTGTAAAAATTAAAAGCTACTGCTATTTAGAAGCAAATATCAGTCCACTTTATCTTCCTGATGTACTGTAAACTGCGCACACAGAGGAGGTTAGTAGCTGAATGGGGGATGATTATGAAGATGAATGAGTGGCCGGGAGACACAGTCAGTTTAATGAGCTGAGCAGTAAGGAGGCTGTAATTTTTATAGATTAGCACTGAACTTGTCACTTACTGGCTGATACGACAACTTAGTTTCAGAATTGCAGTATGTCGGAAAGGAGCTCAACAAGCTCAAAACCAGTGGCAATCTGATTATCTCCCACGTAATCCAAATTACAAGTGTAGTTCTCCTGGGTGCGTATTGCCTCTTCCTGACGTTTTAGCTGCCGCAAGTAAGGAGCAGAATCCAGAAATGTGCACGATTAGTTGTATGTCAGATAATTTTAAAATTTTTTTTTCTGTGCCAGCGGAGCCTCCGGGCAGCCTCCCGTCCCCACGCTCCCTGGTGCCGAGTCAGCTCGGCGCGTCGGCGGACATCTGCCCCGAGGGAAGCAGCCAATGTGGGGAAGGAAACGGTGAATTCCCAGGCCCACCAATTTCCTCGAGGAACTGTTGAAGATACAGTACTTTCTTTTGTTGTCATCGCTTTGGGCCCTTGTGCTAGTCTCTAGCTACATCCCTCATCTCTGTGCAGCTTTGTCACCAGGGCTGGTGGGCTTTGCCTGCTCAGTAAGAGCTCCCAGTCCAACAGGCAGAAGGTGGAGTCCCGTTCCCTGCACTGCTGGATTTGGAGGCAGAGGAAGCTTGTGAATCTTTAGTCTGTTACTGACAACTGCTTGTCCCAGCATCCCCAAGAAACCCATGCTTCCCAGCATCATCAGGCATGTAATGTCTTAATTGATCTTGGGGACGAGGACTGCTCCAGGTTTGCTCTTGCCACAGGTCCCCTTGGCATGGGTGAGCCAAGGACCTGGTTCCCAGTAGGGAAGGCAACAGCAGAACAAACACCTAGGCTGATTTATTTTTCACAAACTGAGCGAAAGCCATGAGCCCCCGGTCTGGCACCATTCCCAGAAGTGTTATTTTACAGGCATGATGCTTTGATAACAGCATCGCTTCTGGAGTAGCGTACAAGGATAATTACTGTTCTGCAAGCAGATGACAGTGTTGATTTCTCCCCCTCATAATTCACTCAGGTTGATTTGTTGGAAGGAATGTTTTGGTTTTAGACAGCTCTGGGACAGGAAGGAGGAAGGCCAGATCTGGGTTTATTAAGACGATGGGTATCTAATTCTGGAGATGGCTCTTGCAGCCAGCTGTAGACAGAACTGATGTGGCTCTGTTTGTTTTTGGGGACCTGAACTTGACTTTGAGCCAAGCCCTGGGCAAGAGATGGTGCTCTAGTCCTCTGTTCTGGCAGTGTTTCCCGTAGAGACTGCTTTATGAAAGGATGTATGTTAGCAGTGTGGGGTTTTTCAGGTACCACGGTAAGATTTTTCTACTAGTGTCTGCTCTTAAGCCCTTCTCCTGGGTGGTTAACCTTTCCAGTGAACACATGCTTCATTCCAAAAGCTTGGATTTCTCCTGATATTTACACTGCACAAGTGCAGCAAAGGCAGTAAAATCCAGTTAATGTGAACATTGGTTTTCCTTTCCTCAGCCGCTCACCTGCCGTTTCACCCTAGGAATTACTTTTACCTTCTGTCTCTCCTTTACCCATAAAACCAGAGCAACGATGATGTTTGCCTTTGTTCAACCCCCTGAGAGTTTTCAACCGCTGCAGGGCGTTGTATAGGCACTATTACTACTATGTATCTTATAAGTAAATAATTCCACTTGTAGCAAATAGCAGTAACTCAGTAAAACTATTTTTAAAATAAAGTTATCCTCCACCATATACACTAGCTTCTTGATCCAACAGTTTTGCCAACCGTTGTTGGCAGCCAAAGGCAGAGGGCTCCGTGCTGCCCTCGGGCAGACTCGAATCCTGCCATGCTTGCCCCTACACCCGCCCCATCTCCTCCTCCTGTCTTCTGCTTCTGGATCATGCTCTCGGGAGTGGTGGGTCCTCATCAACATGCAGATGTGACCACATGGCTCTTGATGACTTCTGCCAGCACATGAAAGCAAAGTTTTTAAAAATAATTTTCCCATGCGCTTTCTGAGCATTAGTTAAGTACCAATGTTAATCTGTCAGTACCCGAACAGATGAGTCGGTGATATTTTTTTTGTGTGTGTGTAATCTTGTCTTTTTAAATGTAAGTGCCTATTTTTTAAATGACCCATTTAAAAAAAAATAACACATTGACCTTTTAAAACCACTGTATGCCAGACCTTCTTAAGAGATTTGGCACTGACATTTTTGTCATAATGGAAGATTCATTAAGGTCAGTGATAAATTTGCTGCAATAAATACAGAAGAATTAAGAGCTCATCAGCATTACCACAGCGTAATGCTCAGTGGATTGAATTATGTACTTAGAAAGATGAATCTGTGGCAATTGGCAAGCTTCAAGAGGAAAGTTGTATGTGTGCACGGACGTCTGCGTGCACGTGTGTGAGAGGGAAGGCAGAGGAAATGAGGGGACAAAAAAGGAATTTAAGAAAGCAAAACATTTTTTCACTTATTTTGTAGTCCAGTAATGTTTAGAGTAGTCATGACAAATAGTATGATTGTACTCTCATTCATTGCCTCATAATTGATGTTTCTTGTGGTAAATGCTGCGGTATGACTGGATATCTGTCCTGCTCTCCCTCCCTTGCAGAGTACACACTGCCTTTTAAGCCATATTTAGTGCAAACAACAGTATTGATCGTGATTGATGAAACAGCGTGAGAGGGTCAACCCTTTACCTGCCCCCGAGAGTAATTGGGCTGCAGTTTGTTAAAGGGTAACAGAAGAGAGATTAAAAATGAAGAAATGCACTAAGTGGCTGTGAGCTGTGTTCCCAGCTGTTCAGAACATCTATTCTGTAATATGGAGCATCAATCTAATTCTCCGCACAGAGTAGGAGCATGGCAAGTCAAACGCCTCCGACAGGCAGTCCTCACCAGCAAAATACAATGTTCAATTTAAGGAAAGATTGAAGAACATCAGTCTTCCCTTAAAACAATTTGTACAGAATAAATTTGGCACTTGCCAGCTATTCCCACAGAGGGAAACTGATAATAGGACAGCGAAAATCATGTAACGTGATTTAGGATTCCCAGAATGGGATTACTGTTGGTAATAAAACAGGAGGGAGGCGGGAGAAGAGCTGCCAGTAAGCTTGATGTTAATTCAGGATGCTCTCAAACCCCTGGAAACTCATCGGGGCTGTGGGTGCTGGATGTCTCTCGGCATCAGGGCTCAGTCTGAATGCGGGTTCAGGACACTTGCAGATACTTGCTCCGAGTGCCTCAGCTGGAGCTGCTGGGTGCGAGTTCCTTTGAAAACCTGGCCCATAGGGCCAGCGCTGAAAACTGGTGTCAGCTACTGAACTAGCACCACGCATGGCTTGCCTTTTGTCTTTTCTTTTGGCAAAATCATTTACAGGACAGGTTCAGCTGCATCTATGCTGACAACCTGTACTGGTGATAAAAAAAAACTTCTGTGGAGCTTAAAACTAGATTCTGCTGCAGGTCAGCCCCTACATACTGCCTGGAGCAGACTGACTGAAAATTTCTTCTAAGGGCATCTCTTGTACTACTTATACCGGGTGGCAGCTGATTTTATTTATTTGCTGTGTAGTTAAAGGTAGAAGTCACCCTATTCACGACTGCTTGCTCTATCTTCTGAAAGGGAGAATAGCAGATGTTAAGTGCACAAATTCACTTCAGGACCCAGCTAGCTTTATTTGCCCTTGTGCAATTATTACTTATACAATGTAGCATATAAACCATGTGCCCAAGTCTTTTTTTTGGGGGGGATCTCGGCTGTATTATGGTATACATTGGAAGGATGTGCAGGTAACGATGCTGGAAGGCATTTTACCTAGAGAAGACAGAACTGGTGCTCTAACAAAGCCTGGTACCAAAGATCCAGTGGTTAGAGGATGGAGAGGGAGATATAGTCAGCCTTAAAGTTAATGTTTCCATTTAGAAGATCGTGGTGGTATGGGCCTGCAGCAGGTCCCAAAGTCCCACAGGGCAGGAGGTCAAACCCTTGCTTCTCTGCCCTCCTTTTTTTCTCTTCACTAAGTTGCATGTCATTACCAGGCATCTCATAACGATGGCACTGAGAAAGAAAAGATGGAATTTGATTTCCTCACCACAGAATCATTAGCATCCACTTGATTTAAAGTCTCTGCTCACAGAGCAGAAGCTGTGCTCTACACGGCTGAGGAGCTGAGTCCTACTGTGCCTTACAATAACAAACCTTGATATATTCTTTTAAAGCTCTACTGTAAGTAAAATATATTGCTCTGATCCTAGTTTTAGTGGGTGAAACTGGAAATTTCCAGATTTTCTTAACAAAGTAATCTTGTGCATATACTGAATGTCATTTACATGTTTCTGAAAAATATTAGTCTTTTGAATACCATTAGAATTAGTAAATTTCCTTTCTTTAATTTTGTTACTTAAATTGCAATATGTTAAATTAGTGATTTTTTTCTGTGATGTTGTCATTTTCTTGAGGTCAACCGTGATTTGGGGATACAGAGCAGAGAGTATTCTCAGAGTGACTTTTAATGAGGTATTTCCTTTCTCCCACATAGTAAGCAATGACATTTTGGTCATTGTTCCTATGGAATGCACACTAGCCATTGAAAAGAAAGTGGTGGGTCCTCATGGGATATGTTGTAGTACCTATGTGTATATAACATGTGTAATGCTAAACCTAAACTGTACAGAAACACCCTTAACACATGAGCTTCCCCCATCCCAGGTCCCCCCAGCTCCTGACCAAAATGCTCCTAGAGCATCCCGTCCCACAGAGTCACTTGCTCTTGTAATCTGTGCATGAAGTTGGTGGTGTGTGAACATTTTAGGGAAGGAGCTACCTGGACAAAATGCAAAAGGACATAGGGGATATCACTTGCATAGACCTTTGCCCTTAGGGCCTTATTTCAGCAAAAAGAAATTACCTTTAAGATGGTAGCGGGAATCCATTCTTTACACTAGTGCTGCTGTTTAAGACTTCCTGAAACACAAGAAATCTGCAGTCCTGAAGCTGAGATGAGGAAGTAGAGCGTATATGCTGTGATCATTTGTATTCATAGACAGAAATTTCATCACTGGTATTTTGGACGTAGGCTTTCCTTCAAGGCATGCTCAACCCCGAGCTGAGAACAAGAGGCCTCATCGGAATTGATGCAACTGAGCCTTAAACCCAGCTCTGAACCTAAAATCAGAGCCTGAAAGAAGAGTTTGGATTTAAGTTCAATGTGTAAATTGATTTTTCACCAGATTTAAAAATCTGCCTTTGAATTGATGTAGTGGTTTTCAACATGGGATCCTTGGACAACTTTCTCGGGATCCATGAAAGAAAATAAAGACTGTATATGCCATATAATATATACACCTTATTTATATGCTGTACAGTAAACTGCAAGTGTGGCATCTTCAGTGAATGCTTTTAGAGGCCCTATTGATCCAACGAGCACAAGAGCAACAAAAACTCGTTCACTAAACAATGAACAAAAATATGCTAGTTTACAAGGAACAAATTATATACTTAAAGATCTCTCAGTTTTTTAGTGATGTCATTCCAATTTCATAAAGCACATTTTTAATTCCTTCAGAAGAAAGATCTAGAGGAATAACTACTAATTAAGTGCCACTTACCATTTGTCCTTGTGTTTCACAGTGCACTAAAATATATACTTATAATTTTATCATGCTTTTTTGCTTCCTTTTGCCTAATACACTGAGATGAACTAGTGAGGTGGAAACAAAATTAGGGACTTCCATTTAGATGCATTAGTCACACAGTAAGGTAATCAGCTAGTTAGAAATGGCATCATAAACTTGCCTCAGTGGAGCATATTTGCTTTTTTCCCAGTAGCCACCCTGTTGGAATAAAAGCCGTAGTCAGGAGGAGAAGGGTGATTAACAGGATTTTAAATATTTAGGTTTTTTAATATTCTGTAATTACTGCCTGGCTCAGATTACCTAAATGATGATGATAGTAGTAGTATAATTAAAGAAAAAAATTAGTCTGAAGTAAACAAAACCAGCCTACTTACTGCTGCCTCCTTTCCCCTACAATAACTAGACAGGGTCTAGTCCTGAGCATGAACGAAACGGCACTTTGGAGGGAGGTTACCACTTTGGGCAAAGCCAGACAAGAAAAGCAAGGTGATCCTTGGTTTCCCTTGCTGAGTTCTCCCTGCGTTCGCACGCAGACACAACGCGCTCCGTCCCCAAGCCAGCGCTGCTGGGGCCTCCCCCCACGTCCCCCCGGGCAGCTCAGTCCCAGTGCCGGGTGATGTCCCTGGTGTCACCATCTGAAAGGTGGGATGGAGGTGGCACCAGTGTGGGGGGTCTGCTGCCACCTCCTCAGCGTGGCCGGTGGCTGCAGGAGGGATGGAAAGCAGAACACGATGCTGCTTTCTGGGAGGTGAAGGGACACTCCTAAGTTCACCGAGACCTATACAAAAGACTCTGTTTTTAATGAATGAGGCCAGGTTTTACATTTGCCTTCAGCCGGTAATTAGCAGGAGAGCAGGTTATGAAACGTTTTGTGGCAAAATTGCCAAGGCCTACTCTGATGTCTGGAAAGGCTTTAAATACAAGATTCATGAGCTAAGTGTGCTTTAAGATCACTAAGCAACCTAAAACCTAGGGCAGGTAGTGGTTAGTTACCCTCAGCTGAGTATGGCGTGAATGACAACGATAATGACAGTCTGAACGGGCTGACAAACTTTGCTACTGGGCAGAGAAAAGGATGATAAATGTCTGTATAAAGACTTGTGTTTAAACTTTTGCTGACTTCTCATCTGAAGTGCATTCTCGAGCAGTCAGAGGCTTCAGAGGCTTCTTGCCTGGCTGTTCTATGCTGAACTTGTTCTATATTTTTAATTTTATATTTCAACTATTTTTTGTCTTTCTGTGGCTTCTTTTGATGATGAAATGGCTGTGAAGTACAGTAGTTACTTTGTAGTGAAAAGTATATGGTATTTAAGGACAAAACGCATTTAAGTTCCTTGTCCTATTTGTTATAAGCGTGCGTTCACGTGAATAAGTTACGTGACAATTCTATATTTTGATTTATTTGAGGTGTGGAGTTTTGGATTTCAACAGTGGGGTTTTTTAAGACTTTTAAAAGTCTTCTGGGAATGTGACTTTTGCAACTTCATTCCTGTAAGTGTGTTTGACCCACGCAGCATATAAAAGAGGTTAGTAACTGTACCAATAATAGCTGATGCTTTCACCTCTCAGCAAGCACCTAATAAACAAGAAGAGTAGAGAATAATGCTTGCATAGTCAGGAAGGAAAAATGAAGCGGAGGGGTTGCAAACAGTAAATCATATGAGTAAGAAATGTGAATTTGCTCCACAGTTTCCATATGAGGTTCTTCAGGCTGCAGTTTCTTGACAGTTTGACATGACACTGACTGTTTTCCATATATGTCAAAAGTTCTCCTTTAAATGTGTACTGTTGTCCTAGTTGAGAGTGAGCTGCATTTTTTGGCTCTCCCTCTCTCCAAGGGAACCTGCTGCCCGAGGGCACTTTATGAGCACCTTGTATGGGGTTCTCTAGAGCTCCCAAGTTGGTGAGTCTTGCTTGTTAACCTTATGGATGGTCCAACAAGTAGGTGAACACAAAAAGTCAAATCAACCTTTCAAAAGAAAACCTTGTCTAATATCCCTATTCAAAGCATAACGTGAGTATGTATGTTTTAATAGTAGACTTAATGTTTAGGTAGAACTCTTTCATGCAGGTAGGTCTTATCTGTTGATCTGGTAAATAATTATTGGTAAATGAAAGCGTGTGTTTTGTTGCATACAAATTGACTCATGCCTGAATTAAGCAATGGAAACTATATAGGAAACAACAGAGCAAATAAACTTGTACATGTCCTATTCTCAAACAATCGCAGATTTCTAAATGTCCTTCACAGACTTGCTTAAAACGCGTTTCCTCTGGCAAAGCAGATTTCAACAGGACTGCTTGCGGAGTAAGGCGGTGTGGGTATTGGCAGAGCATAATGCAGAGGAATTACAAAATTTGGTAGAAAATGAGTAATAGCAAGAGATTTTTTTTTTCCCTCTCAAGTAGAAAAAGAAATGCTTATTTTAGAGGCAAAATAGAAAATAAAAAAAAAAAAAGTTATCTCTTTTTTTTCTACCAGAGTAAAAACCTTATGGGGGTAAATCTCTATACCTGACTACAAATGTTGTTCCCAAGAACTAAGTTTCCCTGAATATTAACTTCCCTCCACTATCATTTGCTTTGCAAGCAAAGGTATTGCATACAAAGCTGAAATGGGGAGCAAAAAAAATGACATGGGAGACAAAGAAGCTGTGGATGTCAAAGCGTGGAAGTGCAGCCTCTGGCTGCGTGTTTGCCTCTGTAGCAGGAAATCATTTCTCTGCCGGGGGAAGCGCAGGCTGCAGCCGGAGCGGGGAGCCACGCGTGCTGGGGAGCTCAGCAGCGCAGCCGCCGCTGGGGCCACATTGCACGCCTTCAACAGGCAGCCAAGCCAGAACACAGAGGCACTCACCCAAAAATCCAATGTCGGCTGCCCTAGGTGTGTTACAGAACCCTCCTCCATTCAGGAAGCGTTTTAGTCAACATACATATTTTTGGAAAATATTGATCACTATGTCTTACAGAATTTTTCATTAAGCTTATCTAAATCTCGCAGATACTGTGTGAGTGGTAAAAGATCTGAGCTTTGAAATTGGATATGTCTGCACCAAGAAAAAGATGGATCCGTCCTAAGAGGATTGTGACTTACAGGGATGAAATTATCCTTGTTATATCCTATTCTTTATAAGACTAGAGCTGCAAAGCAGAGGATAACATTTTTTAAAATGCTGAAGTGACTTGAGACTCCACGTTTGATTCTCAGAAGATGACTTGAGCTACTCGCGTCCTTATATGCTTCAGCTTTGCAACCATGGTTAAGTTTAAAAGGTGTAAACAGGGGAAATAAAAGCTCTAATAACAGCCACCATCTCGGCTGAAGCTCTTCTCATCTTTTCCAAGTCCCAGCAGTACTAGTGCTGACTTAAATGTGCTAGATGTGGTAATGCAGGGTGCTGATTTCATCCCCTTCCTTCTCGGGGTGGAGAATGACTATTGTCCCTTTGTGTCATGGAGTCCACGTTGACCAGGTGCCCATCTCTTTGGTCCAGGCAGAAGGCCAGGTGTGGCCTGACTTAGCTTCCACTGCTGTGAAGCTCTTATTCAGATAAACTCATAATCATAAAATGTTTATAAAAGCGTTTCAGCCACTCCTTTAGTTGTAACAAGAGAAAGAGACGTTGAGCAAGACAGCAGGATGAAAGGGTTGCTGTTCCCTAGGGACCTGGTGCCGTGAGCTCAGCTGCGACATCGGTGGCTGCTCCTTTCACCGCACGCTTTCCTGAATGGGAAAAACAGGGTGAGTCCTGCCCTAGAGCCAGAAATTGTCCTGAGCATTTCTAAGACCAGCCCAGGAGCCCCTATGCAGCAATGACTGCCTGCCAAAGCAGGGCTTCAGCCACTTATTGTGTGAAACAGGTTGTCAAACAACTTTTTTGCTAGAGCCATAATAAGGCCATTTAAATAATAAAATAAACATTGATTTATTTTAAATGCTATTACCTAGAAGGAGAGGCATTAAATCTCCTCCGGATCCTCCTGGAGAAAGATCTAGCACATTTGCTATTACCTCATGGTATTGTTTCCTGAAGCTCCTGTTTTCTCTGTGAAGATCCCTGTTTTATCATCCCTGCGACAGCTACCACGCAGCCTCCCTTACCCTCCATCCTCTGCATAATGTCATTTAAACTACACTGGTATTCCCAAAAGACTGAAGCTGGAGCTTTTACTGAGATTTTAATTCAAAGCAAACACAGAGGTAGTAATCTCTAAGCCATGAGCTGATGCTGTTAAGTATGGTATAAAATGCAAAAATGTCATCTCTGTGCCTCTCCTTCCATTTAGAAGCACCAAAACACTTTTCTTTCAGCAATAAATGCCATTTAAAGAATTATTAAGATTTTATATGTTCTGTTTGGCAAAGAGGATTAATTATTCTTCCTGCTTAGTTTCTATTCAGGCAATAAATCAAATGACATTAAGCTAGTTTGCTCTTCACTGTTTAGTTTAAAAGAAAAAAGAGAGATCTTGGTTTGTTTTTCACACACAATGCCTAGATGATTCACGTTAAAACAATTTGAAGCAATGTCAAATTAAGCATTTCAGTAGGGTCTTTTGTTCCATTAAAACCTGGTTTCTGTTTCCTTAACACCTGGCTCCTGCAAACCAATGCTTTTTTGGTATCTCCCAGTACGTTTAATTTATTCAACAAAAAGGGTGCTTTCAAAGTAGCTTTAGAGCTGTGTACGCTTTCTTAAAATGAGTAGGATTGGTGGTGTTGGGTCACAGCTGACGGTTGAAGTGCTCTCAGGATGTTCACTGATACTACAGCTCTAGCTGGCAATGAGTCCAAAGGCCAAATGAATTCCAGCTCGCTCTCTACTCATGAGCGCCGTCCGGGCTGAGGGTGCTTAGAAGGGCAGCACATAGAAATGCGTCTTTATATTGATGTTCTGGGGTTGGGAGGGCTGGAGGGGATGGGGCAGAAAAAGAAAAAAAGTTGTAAGTTCCTTCTGCAGGGCCAGGAGAGCCTGATTTCATGCAAACTAAAGTCAGTGAGAACTTGAACTCTTTATTCTATGGGTTGTATTTTGTGAAGGACTTGCTGAGAAGCTTCCCCACAGACAGCATCCAGTAATCTGCTCACTAAGATCCAAGGGCCCGTTAGATCTGCAAAACGAATTCTCTTGCGATTTCTTTGTCTTCCTGCTCATTGGTAGTCACGAGGGAGGCAGTGCAGTCTGTTCTGGTGTCCTAGGTAAAGCACATAAAACCACATCAAAAGAGAAAAGAAACTGGTCGAGAAATTACAAAAAAAAAAAAAAAAAAATCTCTAAAGCTGTAGTAAGATCTGCAGCACTGGCATCTCCTCTCCTTCTCTTGGGGATCATTGCAGAAACCCCTGTGCAAGCCCCTTATGCGGGAGGTCAGAGAGGAGGGCTGAGCCCCCGCCTGCTGCCTCCCATGCTCAAAGGGCTGCTCTGGCTCTGGCTCCGCCGCTCCTCGACACCTTCCTGAAACCCGAGGGCTGCTGCGCCATCCCTGCCAAGGGAGCTCCCTTCCCGGGACGGGCACCGCGTGGAGAAGCAGGTCTGGGACCGCCTGTGCTGCGTGGAAACGTGCCCGGGGCTCTCCCGCAGGGACTGCGCTCTAGGGTGTTTTCTTCTTGCCTAAACAAATGTCATTCAGAATGAAAGAACTGTTTGGTCTCCGAGCATGGGAAAACAGGACAGACACAGGTTATTTTGGCTCACCCAGCTCATTCGTGCTTGTGAAATTTAGTCCCTTTAACAGGTTCTGATAGTTTAATCTGTTTCTTATCCCACTGGTCTTCCAAATAGAAAAATGCTAACAATATATCTTACTTGAGCCTTTCAAGTGATCCTTGTGAAACACTTTCATTTGCAGTGTAATGAGAACTATCAGATATTATTGTTAAGGGCTGCTTCAGTCCTAGCTGGATACCAATTCACCTCTCGAGCTTGAAGAATAGTGTATTTCACTCCACATCATTTGCTCCTTTTTTCATCTCCTTTTTTGTTTAGCTGGAAGGATTGACACTAGAAAAGCTCATTTCATGAAATAAGTAGTTCTTGAAGTAGTTCTTGAAGTGATGGGTGACAAAGGGATATGCTTTAAAGTCAACAGCAACACAATTCTCTAGTTATCCAGGCTGCGACGTTAGGTCTATTCATGGAGTGTTGGAATGGCTGGAGTCAAACTCCCATGCAATCTCTTGTAGGCAGGCTGTGCTCACTCCAGCATACTCGCCAAATACGTGTTAGGCAATCTGCAAAGAAAATATATATCGCTTAACCTCTTTTTCTCAGTTTCTCCCTCTCTAAATCGGGGAAATTATTTTTATCACATACACTGGCGATAATGCATTTATAGCTATATATAGGGCAACAGTATTACCTCTGTTCTGTACATTAGGAAGCTATCTCAGAAACCCAGAAAGGTTAAGTTTCTTCCAAGGGGAGGCTTTCTGGGGTCAGCCAGGGTGGCTCATAAGGTAGCTGATTTTGGCCCCAACATTAATTATGACACTAATTTGAGTGCGCAAGTTTTCAAGCTCTCCTGATCTCAATTGCTTCATCTTTTGGTTTTGGTTGATTGTTTTGGTTTGGTTTTTAAATCACATCTCTTGCGTCTTCTATGCTTAGTTCCTAGCTTTGCAAGCAAAATTCTGTGCTCAGCCACAGAAGAACTGCAGCACCACAAGTCAATATTGCTGTCCTGTAATCCTCCTCTAGCTAACGCTGCCACAAAAAACAAGTGATGAGAGCCAGGTTGGGGAAGTTGTCATGGTGAAAAGGGGATGAAAATTAAAGCTGCCCTCTCCTGGCAGAATCCCAGCTGGAATGCAGCACTGCAAACACCATCTGCTTTCTCCTGCAAATAAGCCCTTGCAGGGTGCAGCGGCTGCCTGGTAGAGGAGGAGGAGGGAAATTCTACCCCTGTGCATCACAGCCCCTATGGATTTGGGCTCAGCCTTTGCTAGTAAGTGCAAACTATTATTAACTCTAAGTCATGTAACTGAGTCTAGAACTCCAGCCTACTTAGCTCCTCTTTTGATTTGTGACCATCCAATTATATCAACAAATCTCTTCTTTTTTGCAAGTTTTTCAATTTTATTTTTAAACCAAATGTCACTCTCAAATATTTGGTAGGCATTTAAAAAAAAAGAAAACAAAAACCCAAGTCCTCCAAAACTCCCTCCAAATAGGAAGGGTTTTGGAAAGATAAAAAACTGTTACAGGACTTCCACTAGCGTACAACAAAACAGCTTCAGTGTCTCAGCTCCTCAAACCTCTGAGAGAAACTTTCATTACAGAAATATCATCCAGATCTTAGGATGATGTCTGCAAATGACCACTGGTTCCTGAAAGCTTCCTGCATTCATTCACCTCCACAAGAACAAATAAATTCAGGGGTTAAAATAAGTTTGTACGTTTCTTTAGAAAGCACAGCTATGAGTGACGCACTCATCAGCATCTCCACTTCTGTTGAGGAGCAGTGGACAGCTGATTATAATATGCTTGTTGAAAAAGTTGGTGTTACTGATGAGCTGCTGCTTGAAATTCATTTCAGCAGTTGATGAAGCAGATCCTGTGCCATTTCAGTTAAGTATCTGAAACTGGTACGGCAGTAGCTGCTTTGACCTTGAGGCTCACGTTTTAAGGCATCTCCATACAGGGTCCTACCATACTCAGGCTCTGCCCTGCAGAGACACTAAACATTCCTCTGTATTTTATGGCTAGAGACTTCTAAATTTCTTCTTTGTCCATCACTGAAATAACTGCGTGTTTTGGTCAACAAAGTAACCTTTAGTTTTAATATCCACTCAAGCTCTCTCTCCTTCTGTTTCTTCCAATTATGTATTGAAGAAACATCATCTTCCTAAGTAATTTAGTCAGTGACTAGGGATTTTCAGGCCCTTCTCTGATTTCCAAAAATCATATTAAGTGCTGCCTCTTGTGTAATGAATAAGTACTTATCTCTCCTGCTTCGTATTCTTCCCAACCTGAGAACAGGCTCTGCTTTTTTGTCCTTTCTAATCTCAGGCTATCAGGAAAGCTTCTATTACTTCAAGGTTGATATCACTTCAAGTACCTTGGCTTAATCCCGTTTCCCTAAAGATTTAAGGGATTTTTCTTCTTGGATCTGAAAAAATATCATTATTTTAAAATAATTTGGCATTAAAGCCCAGCGAAAAACTCTGCCCTCTTTCTCCTCTTTAAAGCTAATGGATAAGAAAGGCTCATTTGGCAAAAAAAATACTAAGCCCTAAACTGCCATTTCATTAAGTAAGTTCTAATTCCATTATTATCATTGCTATTAAAATTTGAGGAAGGCCAGAAGATTTATCAATAACTAAAAGAAAATCACTACATCCAGGCTATAACATTTTGGGTGATAGAAGCAGAGATTAAAGATACGTGAGTAAAAATCTATTGGTGTCAACAAAACCCCAAAGGTTAGATAGGTTATTAGTAATAGATAATCGTACATAATTATTATTATCTATTGCTACAGATAATCATAGATAAATTATCGTTATCTGCTACTATTCAACACTATATATTATTAGCTAAAAGATAATTTGCCACCTTCATGGAAGGAATTCACCCTACAGCTACATCCATACTAAGTTATCTAGCTCTTGTTTCTTAAATTCAGTCATTTTTGTAAATTCAGTTCAACTTCTTTCTTACAAGTGCTTTGCACCTGCTTTCTATTATTATTTTTCCTGGCACATGGAAGTCCCTTTAAAATTTCATGTATGCCTTTAAATCAGGTTCTATTATTCTTCAGGGTTGTATAATTTAACAAAAATGTTATTTTTTTATCAGTGTTTTTAAATGTATTTTAACATCTCATTCTGTGGTATAATTGCCTATTAAATTCTATACGACAGTTAAAAACCACTGCATGCTGTAAACTGTCCCATGAAGGTTTCTTTATGTGTTACATCTTTCTCTTTATTAAAGCACACGAGTCCTAGGTGCACGTAGTTCTTCCACTCCGAGATTTAACAGGAGCCTCATAATTTACCCAGGTTGTACAGTACCATTTTAAAAAGAAACTAAACAAAGAGCCTGATTCTTCTGAAGCGTTGCTGTGCGCTTCGTAGCCCCAGCCAAAGTCAACAAGAGCTAAACGAACTTCTGATTCAGACCAGAAACTTTGATACTCTGCTAAAAACAAATGGCAGATGCACGGCACTTCCCAGCAGGCCAGCAGACGCGGTGCCCTGTCTTCCCTGTCTCTGAAGAGCGGCGCAGCCGCGAGCCGGGGTGCGGAATGCAGCAAGAGACAGCCGGGCCCCCCATCCGGCGAACGGGTAGCCATGTCAGGAGCTTTACTCGCACCAGTGGTTTCACTGAAGCTCCCGTGAGATTGCTCTATATTAATAATTATTATAAATAATAATAAATTTCTGTTTAAGCACACATGCATTTTAGGAAGGTGACTAACTTGGATTTCAAAATTGCCAAGAGTAACATATTGGGGGAAAAAAACACCTGTTAAGAAATCATTGTGGAACTGTTTTGAAAGGGGTTTTTTGATACTGTATTTTCTTGGCCTTTGATAATGGATGTTAGGAGAAAGCACAGAATAGTCCCCTAAGAAATAGAGGGTTGGGGTTTTTTAAAGATGCTTTTCTATTTTAAAATTGCCAAAAATGAAGAAATAAAATTAAGACAAAACTTTTAATAAGAAGAATTTATTTTGGCAAAACTGAGATTTTCAAGGAAAAAGTTTCCTCAGCCTCTGTGATCCACAGAGACTGTAACAATTGGATTTTGATATGCCCTAGAAAAAGTAGAATTATTAATTATGTATCTGGTTTAAACAATTATCATTTTACAGCTTACGTCTGAAGGGGTCTTTTTACAGGCCTGATATGTACCAAGATATATATTTAGTCACACACTAAAACATTTTTAAAAATCAAAAATAAGATTGCCACCTGCTACTTACCACTTTTTAAATGATTGTTCACAATATATGGTAACTATATTGGTTTATCATTCTTAGGTCTTTTAGATCTTACATGTTATCATTCTTCTAAGGTTCTGGGTTAATTCCCTTTGATGACTGTATAGGTCTCAATCATTTTGTGAATGCACTTTGTCTATCAAGCAGGTCCTTACCATCAGCATGGTTCCTATTGCGTAAATTATTCTATCTAAAAGCAGCCTTCACGAAAGCAGACTGCACCTTGCTGGATGTCATTCTCCTGATATTTAAGTCCTGCCTGGGAATGCTACTTCCACTTCCCATGGTAGATGGCATCTGCTACAGCTTTTTTGTAGATCTAGAGGAGAGCTACAACTGGCATCGAAAATGTTTGGGGGATTTGGGTGGTTTTTTTGTGACAGTGGGTTTTCATGTAGTGGTCTGGAACCAGTTATCTTCTGAAGGAACCTGCTGGTGTTTGAGTGTAGTGTTCATGAGAATGAGGAAGTCTATGTTTTCTATACATTTTTTAGATGCATCAAAACGCTGCTAAGAGCACCACCAGCTGGTGCTGGTGGACAAGCACAGGGCACGGCGGAGCAGCACCAGCCACAGATCCACCACGCCTGCTTCTCACCAACCTATAGAGCGTCTATTGCCACAACATTGCTTTATTCCCCATATTCAGACATGGAACCTTCATTTCAGCCTTCTCGCAAGCAGAGAAGGCATCTGATATCCTATTTCCATCTAGTTGGGATGCAGCTGGTGGCTCAGCCCCTGTGGGAATGTTTCTTTCACAAGCTCCGTTAGGTCCTTTCCTTGTGGCTCATTTTGTCCCCACCAGTCTTTCCAAGTATAAGCTGGCTTCAAACACATTAAGTGCTTTCCTGTTACATAGCCTTCTATCCCCGAAAAGTTCCTGGGTTTCCCAGGCACCTGCTGTAATTCAATCTGTCTTGGTGGCAACCAGAAGTGTCTGTGAACAAAACGTTATTTGGCAGGCGAGGGCAAACAGGTGTCCTATAGCATGAAGAAGCACGTGTTCCTGCCCTCTGGTAGCCCCCTGCACCTGAATAAATCAGTGCTCCACGAAGCATAAGGCTGAAATCAGACCCATACTGTGGAACAGTAAGGCATAGGCGTTCAGACAGTATTAACAAGGCTAGACAGTAAGTTTGGGAAATAACAACAAGGAGTAATAATATCTGGTTTGTAGCTCTAACTGGCAAAGCAGCCTGCATTTCCTCACCTACAGTGATGGAAAAGCCCCAGGGAACGTGAACAAACCAACTTTTGTGTATGCGGTAGGGCAACACCGTGTAAGGCTTAGAACTGGATCCTCTACTTCATTACAAGGCAATGAACCTCTTTCAGCGCCGAGTTCACACTGAGATTTTGGCTCTGGTTACTGTATTGGCAACAGAGTTGTGCACAAACTACAGGCGGCTCCAGGGAAATAGCAGGAAGGCCCCCAAATGTATGAATTTGAGTTATTCAGATGGGGCATAACACAGGCTGTATAAGCATCTGATGATCAAGGCAGGAGATAATGATTCATGTTTTGGAGCTATTCCTAGAATTATTGTGGGGAAGCTCAATAGTGTGGTCCTGTGACCCTTAAAGCTCTAGAGAGGTGTTAAAACGAAGATCAGGAAATTTAATGGAAGACGAAAAAATAAAGTTACTTTTGCAGGAAAGCACCTGTGAAAACAGGCAGGACTTTAAAGGAAGGTTTGTCCCTGTTAATACTCCTACTTTGTCAACATCTTAAAAGAGATATTTAGCGCCCTGACCTTAAAACACAGCATGTGTTTTAGCAAGAGCTAATTCTGAGATTTCAGGAACAAGACTATCCCTGTGCTAACTTGGTATACAAGATGCTAAGTCATAGGAAACATTTTGGTGCTCAACAGAAATGTGTATTAACAAAACAGATTGCCATGGGGATGCACAATAAACATAGTTGTGGAAAAGTTAAAACAAGGCTAAGATAAACACCATGCTTATATTCATAATCTCTCATAAATGGGAAGTGGGGCAGGGAAAAAAAAAGGAAAAAAAAAAGCCACTGGGAAAGATCAAAATAATTTCTGCAAGTTCATGCAGGTAATCATACAGACACTACCTTGAAATTGTAGACCCTGGATCTGGTCCCATGATAGATCGACTCTAAGAACATGGCCCAAAAGGAATAACCTGCATGTGTAGAGAGGAATATTAAAGGTTGTACTACAAACTTTAGCAGAGATGGTCAGTTACTGGCAGAAAACCTCAGAGACCTTTTCTTTTTTTTTTTTTTTTTAAAAGACCTGCTTTTTTGTGGCAGAATGGATTTCACTGTAAAACAATACTGTTGTTTCAGTGCTCTAGACTAGACAAAAATCATTCTGCTGTGATCTGCTCTACATTTATTAAAATATAGATACTTCTTACAGGTAGGGAATAATGACATGGTTAGCAGCTTCTGACAGGTAAAGAAACTTTAGGGAAACAAACTAATAACTAGCAAGGTAACATTGCTATAAAATTGGTCCCAGTTAGGGTATCTTCAAATCAGAACCAGCTCTGAGGAAGTGACACACTGCGGTGTTACTACCAGCAGTGCTTGAGCTCCCCACGAGCGGCAGGCATGTACGTAGTTGTCCCACTGATCTTGCTAACGAGTCTGCTTCGGTGTGCTGTTCTGCTGGAGGAGAGGAGGGGTGGCGGGCAGCCGCTGCTGACAGCCCAGGCACGCAAGGGCAAACCCAAGGACTGCCTGCGGCCAGATGGTGGTTCTGGCCCTAACCCATTTCATAGGTTGCTGGCACATGTATTTAAATTAAAGCTGGTGTTTCTTAGTAAAAGCCAGTACTTGCTATCCTTTTTTAGGTTTAAGAACCTGCAACCATTGTCTAACTTTTGCTGAGAACTAGACGCCAAATGAAGAATTTACTCCATCTCCTGTACTATTTACTTTATCTTAGCTTCTCTCGGGCTGGTTTTTCAGCGCTGGCACGCAAGCAGAACCTCCTGCGGAAGCAATGCTGCTCGCTGTGTTTTGCAGGCTGGCAACAAACTCGTTACTGCCGGGCACCTGTGCTCGGGGCACAGGGCCAGCCAACTTGAGAGCAGGCACTGACAGATGGGGATTAATGTCCCTGGCCATGAGACTGTGTAATCTATACATATCAAGTATTCGGGACAAGATTCTCAGCTAGGGCCACCCTAGCTGTAGGGTCCACACTGAGTTTCTGCTGCTCCCTTTAGGAGATTATGCCGTCAGTAATGTGGTCCCAAACTGGTTTTCAAAAAAAAATGGGAGTTCTCAGACAAGCCTGACAGCCTCGCAAGTTTGTAACGTGAGGCAGCAAGGCAGTGGGGTGGGCAGGGAGGTCTTACAACTAATTCGGCACCCAGGGGCAGAAATGCTCCAGTTGGTAGGAGAGGAACTCACTGCGATGTCCCTTCTCAGAGGTCACAGCCCCAGTGGTGCTCAGGGCATCCCCCTGCTTGCTGATCCCAGCTCTGCAGTGGGGAACTAGGAAAAAAGTCACCCCAGCAAATACCAGGCCAAGTGACAGACAGGCCAAGTTGCATGCTGCAGGGAGAGTACGAGCCAAAGGTACAGCTTTTGTAAGGAAAGGATAAACAGCTGGAGACAAGTTCATATTTATTTGCTACTTTGATTTAGGCTTCTGTCAGAACAAGATCAGATATGCTAGGGCTCATCCTCAATACTGTAGAAATGTGTGCAAAGCTTGTTAATTGATAAGAAATGAATACAGTCACAAGTAGGACAAATAGAAAGTAGGTGGATCAAATCGTCTGCTTAAAGTATATTGCAAAACATAAATGATAGTGCTAAAATACCAGTGCACGTCAGATATTAGCTAACCATATGGCATTTTTTATGATTGTAAAAAATTCTTGATGCATGAACTCAACCTGTTTTAGAGAGGGAAAGATTTTTGAAAAAAAAAAAAAAAAAGATTTGTTCTCTTTCTTTAGCTCCGTTGCTTTTCTGACATAATGTTTGCAGTCTTATTTTTATCTTTTGCCATCAAGACTTAAAATACAGATCTTACCGTGGGAATCCTCTGCTGACCACTAGTAGTAGCAGATCTGGCTTTTAGTACCATAAACATTAGCAATGAACTGGTAACTGCCAAACTTGGCACACAATATTCTAACAACGGGGGTCACAGAGTAGAAGTGAAATTGTTCTGTTTTCTTTTGAAGGAACATGGATATTTTCTCAAGATATATTTTCTGTTAATAGCTTACAAATGTTTCATGAGAACTGAGCTATGCAATACACAGCATGTCATCTTAGAAAATGCTTACAGAGCCATTACTGAGTTCCCACATAGAACACGGCAATCGGAATTTGCTCAATTTTTAGGTAAAGAATAGATGGATAAAGCTGTTCTGGATACACAAGGAAGCCTCAGTTTCATGCAAAATGCACACAGGAATGCAGGCTACCATTCTGCATTTTGGCTGGCCTTCCCTCCCAAGGCACAGGCTGCACCATTTGCTTCTGCTGTGCACCTGCATGCAATGTTCAAAGACCAACCGGTTCTTGTGTTTTTGTAGTACTTCTGCTTACTCAGCTTACTCTTTGGTAGTATTCCTGGCCCAGCAGGAGTTAACAAAACCATCACTTTCTACTAGTCTGTTCCTGGAAGACTTGTAGCCCAGTTTTTCAGTTTAATAGCTCAGTCTTACATGAGCAAAACCCAATGTTTTTTCCAATGTTTGTGTCTGTGGTACGAGACCATCTCCGGGGTGGGTTAAGTATCGTGAACTTCTGAGCCTTCCCAAGTTTGCTCATTCGATATGAAAGAGTATCTTGCATAGTGAGATTCTACATCTTATGCGGGAATTACAGCTAATGGAAATCTAATGCAGACTTCTACTTATCACTGCCGTGTGTGCATAATTCTTATAAAAATTCGAAAGAGTTAAAGATTTAAATGGCTGAAGGAATTTGCAGCAGTATTAGTTATCACATCTCTCTTCTCTTGGATGCAGAGGAGAGACATGCATTTTTTCTGACCTAATTCCTCAATCAGTTGAAAGTCACCAGGAAAAGCACAGGCTAGCGTTGCCTTCACTGCATACGCTTACAGTTTGATAGCATTGCACCCATTCCTTTACACTGTAATGGCAGAAATAAAATAAATTTATGTCCACCTTTGAAAATGTCGAAAGCCAAGTTTTAATTCTGTTAATACATCAAGAATAAAGAAATAAATATTCCCTCACAAACTGCTAACTTTGAAATTTTGACCCCAAAGCTGGCACATTTCTCAAGATGAAAACATAACACAGAATTTTTTGAGAGAGGAATTTTGATCATCCTTGACTGCAAGTCTGCATTATGATCTTACTTTGACATAAATGGGTATTGCGGGAGTTCTTTTATGAAATAATACAGCATTTCTCTCAAGAAATGAGATGGGAATCTGGGCCAGTCTGTCAAAATAACAGTTATTTGAGCGCGCGGTACCTCGCAGATACAACTTGATGTCTCAGTCAGAGCTGCTGCTACCGTTAAGTTCCGAGTACGGTACAAAATATTGTTGCATCTCAGATGCTGGCTAAGCACAAATTACTGGTAAGTACCAACTCTGCCATCCCTTGATGAAAAGAAATGGAAACCATCTGTGCCCCAGACCCCGACCCATGTAGACTTCATCCCTGCCTAACTTTGAGTCTTATCTACTGAGCTAGAGATGAAACTTTGGTTTGTCCCAGAGCCGCCCTGCCCTCTGCGCCATCATATCCAGCTGGGTTAGCTGCTCTCATCCCCCTGGCTGGTAGCAGGCCCTTCTCACGGCTTTCCAGTTACGGGGAGCTGGCAGCCGTGTGTTATTTATGGCCTCTTTAGTGCATGGTTCCAGGAGGGAGACATGGTAGCAAACAGCCGTGCCCTCAACATTTGGAGTTCAGCAGAACTGTGTGGAAATGGAATGACCTTTATCATTTCCTTTTATTAAAGTATTTTGATACTTTATTATTTGATACCAAATACACAGAGTAGGGTTCCTAGGCTTGAATGCGTGTTGGAAAAGAAGAGGTGAAACAAGATGGGGCTGATACTTTCTGCAGTCCGCACTCACGTGTGCCATTCTGACCAAGAATACAAATGTTGCTATCATTGCTAAGTGCTGATGTTTTCTGGTGCAGAGGTCACTCCAGAAGTACTTCAAAATCATGTTTGGAGGTATTTACTGTTTCCGTTCAGCAAGAAATATTCTAGAGACAATTTCTCTATCAGCATAAGCAAAAAACCTACCAACTGCATCGGTTGGACTATACAAAGGTTCACAATGACTCTTCCAGTTTGATGTAGACAAGCTCAGTAGCTGCCACAGGCAGCAGTGGCCAGCCTGCAGCTCCTGAGCCACTCGTCGGTCATACAGCAGTCATGTAGCTCACGTGCTGTGACCGTATTATGTGACTTATTGAAAGGTTGTCCTGTCCTAGGAGTAATGCAGTCTGCCATGCAATCCAGAGCACAGGGTCCGTGGCAGACAGTGAGGCTGGCGGGGCTTCTGAAGCCAGTATTGCCGGCTCACCACAGAGTCACCAGCAGGTCCGGGCAGTGTCATCCCCCCGTGGTGCTAGTGGTCCCCCAGGAAATCACTGCCACAGCTCACCTGCCAACAGCTCTCACAGCCCCTCCTCTTCCCTTCACTTTTCCAACACATACGGCATGTTGTATGACAAGTTTATAGCTCTTCGCAATGTGACGTTGGAAGGTGATTTATGATCAGAAAGTTTGGTCTCTCCTATATAGCATTTGAGAAATTATAATTTTGTTGGAGAGGGAATTGTTTTGTTTGAAGCTCTGTCAAAGGTTAGGGCTTTGCTGGGTCAGGCTTACTCCCTGAGGGGAGTTTTTGATGCAAATTAGCTTTAGGAAACTAAAAGTATATGTTTTTCACACTACTATTAAATGTCTGAAGCTTACTTAGCATTGAAGTATGGTTGTTAATAGCACAGTTCTGGATGTGATATAAATATGGCTATGGGAAGATTTCAAACTGATGCTTGGAAGTGTTGTTTGAAAACTTATGATATTATTACAGAACAGTTTTATGAATTTCTAAAATCTCTGTGTATTAACCACATCATCCTGAGCAAAATAGTTCCAAATTAAGAAAATTTAGATGCTAACCAATCTCCAATGGTTTTGTTTTTTCTCTTTCTTTCAAGGAGATGAAATTATATTAAATCTTATGAAATATTGGAACATTGAAATAAAAAAGTTAAGAAATGCTCTCATTGAATTTCCAAAAGATACATTTTGTCATCCCTTGTGTTTTATGGCATGTTTTTGTCACAACCAGATTATTTAGATGGATATTTAATAGAGTATAAATAGAAAACACTTCATTGTATGCAACTTGAACAAATAAGATTAGAGGAATCTTAATATTGCCATTTCATGAATTTCTTGAATTTAGATTTAATTTAATGTTAATTCAAAGTTGTCTTTCATTTCATTAGGAAGGCTAAAGTTTTGTGAGGGAGGGAATTCCTGTATGTATGACAGTATGCACGTGTGCTTCAGGGTGCCAAGTGTCCTTGAGGCGTTCCCGAACACATTTTGCTGATCCAGTAAGTTCTGCACTGTATCTGCCTAATTGGAATAAGGTCTCATTATCAATACTTTCCACCCAATTACACAGATTCCTGCACTGGATGCACTGTCATGTTGTTGTTGCTAAATGTAATCACTAAGAGGAAAGACCAGTCAGTAAGAGAAAGAAAAACTGGTTTGTGAAGTTAGCTAGTTGCATCTTTTTTAAATATATGAGTTCGTGCGTTGTGGATATTAGCTCCTGGGGTTTATGCTTATTTCAATGGTCCCTTAAGAAAATTTTAATAAATTTTAAAAGTTTATCTCCTGAAACAGTGGATTGCTTCAGTATCTCAGCAGCTCATACAGAGTCTTACCCTTTTGCCATCTGGCTGCACCTTGAACAAACTACCTCAGAAAACAACTCCAGCCTTGACTTCAAGCCTTTCGAGTCAGGTCAGTAGTTTCTGCGTTTGCAAAAGGTGGCAAAACTCCGAAGTGTCAAGCTAAAATGAACTTACAGAAAAATGTATTTATGGAGTTTGATTCAAAAAGAAAAGGTTGGTTCAGACCTGGTATGAAATTCTCTGGTTTTACGATAATGAGGGCTTTTAATATTATTTAAGTAATATTTCCCAGGGAATAAAAATATTAAATTTGTGGTTTAAGAATGTTTTAATGCAATCTTAGTGCAAGACATTTTGGAAATATTAAAAATATCAGAGATTTGCAGATAATTAAGCATTACAATTATTATTTCAAAAAATGTAAGTGTTTGATGGCATCTCAGTCAGTTTTTGGGAGCCACTTCATCCAGAATTGATAAGAAGAGGTAAGGCTGTATTTTACTTAGAGAGAATTTGGACCCCTTTCTCTTGGCGTCAGTACATTCTTTATAATTAGATACATCCTAGAAAATGGCTACATTTGAGAATGACACGCCTATAGCTGGAGTCTGCATATTTTCCTTTTTTTTTTTTTGCTTAATGCTTTTATATTAATGTTTAAAATATGTATATGCATATATAATTATCATAGCGGCCACATGAATAACTGATCGTGGCTTCTGAGCACAGAATGAAAAAAGCAACTTAATTTAAAAAGTCAACATTGCAAATAGATAATACTTATTTCACCAAATACATTTTTTTTCTAGTCCAAATTCCTAGATGACTGCTAGCAATCTTGTTACATTATTTGACTATCTTTCCAATTCAAAGATTATTAAGCTAATATATTGTAAGAGTTTCATCAGTGCCATCGCAGTGTCGGGTTAGTGCTAATGGTCCACGGAGCAATAACAGTGTATGTTAAAAATCTGTGCAAAATTTTCAGAAGGGATGTAGAATTCTTCTGAGAAAATATAAAAGTGCATCTGTGCATACAGGAACATATCATTAGTAGCATAATGTCTTAAAAAAAGGAACTTATTTGCAACTTCCAGAAGCACAGTAACAAGAAGACTACTTCAATATACTCTCTGTATCATTATAGTCTAGTTAGAATTGGAGTTTTAAAAAATTTCAAATTCTCTTCTGCTGAAACCATTGCAAAATGGTTTGCAATGCAAGTTTGTGATTCAAAAGATTTGCAGCCAAGTGAGAAAACCTTTAAAGAAATAGGATCAAAACATCTTCTGTGGTCATGCTGCATATTTAATTTATTGTTCATGTATTTTTTTAGTAGTTTTCGGGGGGGGCGGGGAGGTGTTGGGTGTTGTTGTTGTTTTAACTGAAGGAAACGTGGGAAAAGGAAGTCTTAAAATTTTGTTCATCCCAGATCTGCTAATTAGAATTTACTTCCTTTAAAACATTTTTTGAGGTCTTCCTTCAAAAAACACACACACCATGTTTGCTTATGTGAGTTCTCCTGCGTGATGCTATTGAGAGGCTGAGTAAGCCAGCATGCTTATTTGAAAACTAGGAGAGCTTGTGAGAAGGTCTCCTTTATGTGACAGCTGAAGTCAATGAGTTTTGAATTTGTTTTCAAGGATGTTTCTGTCTGGTCCTTGTAAGATGTTTTGCCTGAGGTGTCACAACCTACATCTCAATAAGTAACTAATAAGTAACAAACTATGCCTAGATGGGCAAGTGCTGAATTACTAAGACTTTTTGGAGGATGGGTGCCAGTACCATACTTCAGGACTAAGGGATGGAAAATAGTTAATTGATTTCTTTTTTAGGCCAAGTGTTTGTAGATTGAATAGCGATGACCAAAGCGATAACCGATGACATGAAAGTGAAACAAGGACAGGAAGAGAGAAATGCTAGTAAGAACAGACAGACCTTTGGTTAGTTGTGGGGGTGGCATCCTCAGCATGGAGCTGGAGGGCAGAAATGGACCATGGGGCACAGCGAAGTATCTCTCAATTCTCATCTTAACACTTTCTAGAGTCAAAAACCTGCATATTTTAAAATTTGCCTCTGATTCATATTTGCATGGATTACTGGGGGAGAAGAGATTTTTAAAAAGTACTAGTGAGGAGAGCAGATGTCATCGCCCTTCTCCTTTGCTGTTGAACAGGCTGCTTTTAATGGCAGTCAGGATACAGCGGAGCTGCTTTTAGTGACAGACTTGGCTGCCACATGAAGTATGTTACACTTTCGTTTGTACACCAGCAGGCCAGCTGAAGTTCCCAAGATCACACTATAAATCTCAAAAATAAATTTTCAATTACAAGTTACGCAAATTAATACAATACTGTGCCATGAATATTTATTGGCTCTCAAGAGACATGGAAGAAAGATATCTATAAACCTGGAGCAATGTATGTTTTTAGTTAAAGAACCAATTCTACTTTGCTTGTGTTTTTCCTGCCCAAGAGATCCAGGTCTGTTTTCTTATCTGGGAATGAGATGCCTCAAAAGACAACGTACTGTAGACTCAAAAGTCTGAATATTCAGGAATTTCATTTTTATCTTCAAAATCTGATTTGCACTGTATCTGTCTGGTCAATATATATAAAGTAATACAAATGGGAGAAAAATGCATTTACTAATTATTTGGTTTCATTTTATTTTGTCCATTTTTATTCTCTCTAAAATACAGCTAATAACAAAAGCGGCGTTGCAGTCCTTAGCTGATAAACAAGAAGCTGCTGCTAAGTCTGTAAAATTGGCATTCGGAATATTGTATGACAGCTGTTCTTGTTTATTTATTTTCCCCTTTCAGGTGCATCTAGTGTGTCTTAAACTGTGTCACTAGGAGTTTTTATAAAGCTCAATTTAATTAAGAGGCACATACAACTGTGATATTGGCGTAAAACCTAGAAAACCTGAAGGATATCAATTGGCTTATCAGCTACACTGTCATGAATGGCAGTTTTCAGAGGACTGTCAATTAATTTAAGCCACAGATGGGTAGGATTTTTTTCAAGAAAAAGCAGGGTTTACTGAAAGGGCTACTGCACTTGTCTTTGGTTTGAGGTTTAAAGAGTCTCCCAGAACTTTGGAATCTGGTGGCACTCTGCTAGTGGAAAAGGAAGGGGGAAGAAAAAAAAAAAAAGAAGAAATTAAGGAAATATGACTGAAAGTAAAGGTGAAATAGAAAAGTGAATAGTTTAGGTTCACTGTTCGAACTGAGTGAGGTACAAGGAGGAAATGCTGCAAACACAGGAGCAAAAAACTCCTGCTGTTTTTCCTTGACAGTATTGCTTTAATATAAACTAAAACTATCTCAGTTCTTGACTGAGTAGTTCCTAAAATGCTTCGCTGAAGCTATGACAAATTCTAATGAATTTTAGTCGAAGCAAAGGGCTGCAGACTCTACTGCAGAGAAATTATGGATGGTGCATTTTTCCATCACTAATTCGGAATTCGGATCGGATTGTTCAAAGCCCCAGGTTGGATGTGGCTTTGAGCAACCTGATCTAGTGAAAGATGTCCCTGCCCACGGCAGGGGGGGTGAAATGAGAAGACCTTTAAAGGTCCTTTGCAACACGGACCATTCTGTGATTCTACTCTTAACCCTGCCTTACTGATTCTGCTGGAGGTATTTGAGTTACCATCCACAAAACCCATGAAAATCTGGATTTGCAGACAGATGTATAAGATCTCTTTACCACTTCACTTTGCTCAAGTTCAAATATTCATAAATGCCAGAATGGAGTCTGTAACAACTCCAGACTTCAAGTGTCAGGTTCACAGTGCACCAGGAAATATTTTAGTTCACATAACCATGAAGCAAATTATTAAATGGAATAAATCTGTATGACGTGTGGACATAAGGATAAAATAGTTTTAAATCAGATTCTTTCATTTTAGGTTTTCTGAACAGTGTTCTCCTTAGCTGGTGGATAACAGGACTTCAAAAAAACCCCATATCCTAACTGTCCGCTGAACCACGGGCATACTGTTGGCCTCTGTCACATCCTGTGCAAACCCACTGTCCTCAGACAAGAGGAGAAATGAAGTCAGTCTCTCCCTAATTGACCTGATCGGTCACAGCATTAGTGACAGTCTCAGAGGTAGTGTGAAGAAGCCTAGCATATGGTGTACAGAGAAGCAATAAAGGATGTAAAAGGTCTGCTCTTCCTTTCTTTTTCTTTTTTTTCTCTCTCTTTTTTTTTTTTTTTATACCTACATTTTAAAATCTCCTGGGTCTGCATCTGGAACAGTTTGTTCCGCGCTTCAGTGGCTTGGGGTGAAGCCTTGGGGGTTTGACTTGGTGACAGCCTTGTTGCACTGCCAGTGCAGTAGCAAGGAGCACCGGTCACTCCTGTGAGGGACGCAGCCTTAATTGGCAAAAAACCCTGGTGGTTGCATTTTCAGTAGGCAGGGCAAATTTCTGTGTACCTAGGAATTAAATCTTACGAGTGTGTCTGGCTGAATGTATAAAAGAAGACATCTGGCAATTTTACTGGAATCATAAACTATGTATAAAACATTGATAACACTAATTGTTACTTGAGGGATTTATTAGCCAAAGTAGTTACTTTTCTTGAGTATCCTGAATTCAAAACTTACTGACAAATCTTGCTTGCATATAAGCCTCAGGGGTTATGAAATCTTATTAATTGGGAAAGTGTAAGACACAGTTAAGCCATGAACATAACGAAGATGTTTCTAGTAAGACACTCCTGGGATACAGATCTGTGCATTTCAACGAGCTGAAAACTTTCTCTAGCAAGTCCTGTTCTGTGAGCAATTACCATTTAATTCATACCATTGAGCTTCCTCAATGAACAAATACAAGTATGATGAGATTATGGGACAAATGAGTGTATTAAAGATCAAGAGAAGACACATAATTTTTCAAATTACTCTGAATTCGAGAGAGAGAGATGGTGGAAAAGCAATTCCATATGTCAAGACTCAAGACATGCACCATTTTTCCAGCAGCTTAATGATTTAGCTTCATAAGCTTTCAAACATTCAAGTGAACACCTGTCAACGTGCAGGTGTGATATTCTGCTATTTTGTAGTATAAACTGTGATTCCCAGGTATAGCAATGCTGGCAGCCCTATCATCATTTAAATGTAATCATGCGCTCTTCGCCAGTTGTGACCAACGAAGTCTGCGTGGTCACACTGAGACGCTGCACGTCTTGGCAGGTCTGCGGCTGGCTCTCTTCGCACTGGGATTATTTTAGATTGGCTGCAATGAATGTGTTATTTTCCATTTGTTAACACATGGGGACTTGTAACTCTGACAACTGAGAAAAATACACTCATTTATATGATGATTACTCTTGTTTTCTCAGATGTAATCTGAAAACACACTCTCTTATCTTTACCTTCTCTCTCACGCCTGCATGGTCCTAAAATTGGCAACAATCGCAGTACTAATTATATGATGCTTTCTTTGACAGCAAGGAGAACAATTCACTCGGATATTCTATTACAGTAAATTCCAGATGTGAAAAGAAAGATAATCTATATCCTTCTAGTAACACAGAAAAAGAGCAGAATGATAGCAAAATACACTACTTATATTTTTTACTTTGATAAAAAAATCATTATTTCATGGCTGTTTCTGGCTTGCGTAGGTAAGTTAAATTATTACAATTAAAACCCGTTGGGATACTAAGAGTGTAATGCTACATTGAGCTACCCTAGAGAGCTGGTGCAGAGCCAGCTGAAGTATGCAGCCAAAAGTGAGTTTTATACATATGTCTTGATCTGTCCCAGTACTCAAGCCTCATGAGTAGCAATAATAAACGTCTGATAACAATTAGTTGTTTATTGGATCTAGCACAACAGAGAGGATGCAACTGATTTATGAAATTAAAATTAAATTCTAAAAAATGAACCCACATGTAAATCAATATTGCCTCTTTGATTTCACAGTGCGATCATTCTGTTTCATATCCCTAAAGGCCACTTCGTAGTGAGGTCGTTAATAAACTTTTTCTAAATAGGTTTTTGAATTATTCCCTTGGTTATTTTATTAGGTGTGATTACTATATATGCCTTTATCATGAAAGAGACCCTGACCTGAATGGAGACACTGGCCAGAGGACAGTATCGGGGATGCGGGAGTCCATGTATTGCACTAGAGTGGTGTTAATTGGAAGAATGAGGGTTACAGTCCCACTAGCCCCACAGTAGATTTGTTCCCAGACTTCATTGTGCTTTTTTAAGGAAACACTTTCAACCTGAATTTTGTGTTCTTGCAAGATGGGCTGGGTCAATTACAAGGTATGTTGTGGTGATGCCAATGAATATCTGGATGGAGTTGAAAGTGCCATTTTTGAGCTGCTAGTCACTAAGTGGCGTGGGCTATGGCTTCACCGCAAAAGCTTTCCTTTCTATATGGTAGCATAACAATTATAATCACTATAGATATTCAGGTTAGTTCCTCGGATAAGAAGAGGAAAAAAAGGCTTAATGCGAGTCCCATAGTAGAGGTTGCTTTATTTTCCTTTGGTCCGTGAGAGCTTTAATTTGCTGACTCTCATCTCGTGCTGAAAGATTCCTCTTTTCCGCGGGCTCGGCGGGGAGGGGAGGATGACAGTTCTGAGGGAGTCACCTGCAGGCATCGTTTCTCAGAAGTTGCTGTGGCTGCAGTTTTACCTGTTGTTTCAGAGCCTAGCACCAGGAGTTAAAAGAAACCCATACCTCTTTGAAGGTGAAAAATGTCTTGTCTCATGCTTCTTGCAGGTTTTATTTTGCTTCTGTCTTCACTGCAAAACAGAAGCCTCTGTGCATGCCAGGGTCCCTTAGCACGATCCCCTGCCTGGCTAAGTCTTGCAGGCTCCCTGGTCGATGGCTTCCACTGTAAAATCATGAGCCTCTGCAACCTCCAGGATGGCTGCTCTGTCACGCTGGCAAGATTGTCTTCTGCTGTGGTCTCCACTAGTTTCGGTAGTTCTACTGCTTTTCAGACGGTTTTAAGATTTGCCCTTGGTGCTTTGCTGACACCTCAACAGAATCAGCTTGAAGTCAGGAAGCCTGGGAGAGAGGCACTGAGCACAAGCGTTGGAGAACCAATGAAACTTGCTCGCTTGCCTTCTGTGTTTTTAACTGAATTCCCTGTAAATCACACATCCTTGACCCTTTCCCAGTAAGCTTTCTGCCATGCAGCAGCCCTCTAGCAGCTAGTATCTCTCTTTGACTTGTGTTGAACTTGTTGGGTTACTTATATTAGCCCCTGAGCCCAGGCTTGCTAGGTCTGTGAAAAGTTAATTTTACTTGTGGAAGTGAAACAAAAATATTGCCTCATACTTTCTTGCCCGTCTGAGTGTTCAGCTCTTTGTGTGCAAGACTACTATGGCTGTTTCTAAAAGGGCTTTAGGGGCCTTTACTGGCCAGAAGATGACTATCTCAGAGTGCACCTCCCCCAACTTGCTATCTCTGGAGGGAAGAGTAGAATGATCATCTTAGCTCACTCCTGTACCATCAGTCACATTTCTTCCTTCTTAGCACCTGTAGGGCTTCCCTTTTATTATAAATTGTGTTCTTTCCTCCTTGTGGTCCTTTCCCAGAATTTTGACTTATTCACTTATATTCAGTATTTGTACTGCACTTCACATTTCCAGAGCATCATGAAACTAATGAACTCACCACAAAGACTTTTACTGTCATTTTTCAGAATTATTAGCAACAGGCCTGGGGTATGGCATAAGAATTCAGTCTGATATGTTGATATCGCTCTCTAAGATAAGCACAAGCATCATAAACTACTGCAACTGGTTTGGAGAAGTTGATGAGAAAATGAAGCCTTTGCCCTGGTGCCTATTAGAAATGTTTCAAAAGCTGTTTGGTGCTGTTGGTCCTCTGTTGCCAGTGAGAGTTTGCTGCAGTGCAACATGCTCTTCTTCCTCCATTCTCTGTTAATCAAACCCGTCTACTTTTTGGTTTGCCCAGTATGTCTGTACCAAACTGCTGTATCGACCAAGGGTCAGTGTCTCACAATGAACTTCAGTATATTGATTTCAGGAGATTGGCTGGTTCTTTTTCTTGGAATGGCTTGGATTTCCCGATGGCTTAAAGCAGTGATTTTTTGTTAGTATTCATTTCCATCATAAGCTAAAGTTACCTGTGCAATCCATCCCTTTGGCCAAAGTCTACTCAAGACATTTACACTGTATTTGGTCTTAATACATCTAGTATTGGAGATTGTTGCCAGACAGCATCCCAGTGCATGACTCCCTTTACCTTGACAATGGTTTTCCCAAAGGCTAACTTGAATGATTCATGTTTCTGATTACTTCTGAAGGAACCATGAGCATCAAGACCTGATCATTTCCTCCTTCTTGTTTGCAGCTAGCTCTCACGTGTCTATTGACTATCATTACATCCCTCTCCACTCTTCTCCTCCGTAGCCCCAACAGCTACGTCTGTCCATTGCATTGTTTTTCCAGAGTTCAGGCAGTTGACTGTGACTCTAATTTTTCAGCCACTGTACTATCGCGTTACAGCATTAAATGTACACCCATTTATTTTCTAAGAAATTTCCTGTGGGTATAATATTAGAAGAGGAGAAAGGAGGCATTCTGTTCAAAAACACTGTTAACCACCTGTGGAGGGAAAATCACCAATGCACGTGGAGTACGAGTAAATCTTGAGACTATGTGGTCTAACACCTGTTTCTTTCTGATGCACATGGTAACTCTGGCACAGAAAGTTGCTTTTTGTACTTTTTTTGTTTTTGTCTTCTTTTAGCCAACATAACATGATCTGTGCAAGGCAGAGTCTGAAAGCAGGCACCAAACCCATAAATAGGATCTTTGCAGCAATGTTCAATGGTTGGGTAATTTAAGTAGAAGACAACAAGCGCAGCTGATGGGATTTGGTTGCTTCGTATGTCTGTGTTTCTGCTTCTGTGAGACTGGAAAGCATGACTGCTCGTACTTTGTAGCTTCTTGCATGTGCTTACCTTGTCATCTGAATTTGACTTCACGCATGCTGATTTCTCTGATAAAAACCCCTGGTACTTTAGTATTTTGCTAGTTACAACAGCCACGTCTTTCTTTGATTGTGCTCTGCAGCTTTCACAAATAAATGTAGCCATCTGTGGTTGTAGACCAAATACATGCCTTTTCTTTGCATGTTATCATCAATATTAATGTGACTAATCTTTAGCACTGGTTCCTGCATCATTCTAAATAAACAAATAAGAGCAGCTATCAAAATCCTTTGGTGGTCTATATAATAAGAAGTGATATGTTCTTCCTGACTTGTAGAGTGGAAAGAGGAGCACTGGAAACCTCCCGTTACATTAATGGGTTATAGGGATCTCTACTGTAATCTGTTGCAAAATTAACACAGGAGTTGGTAATGGCTTTCATTTCCATGGCAGAACAAGAGATACGTCTTTAATAAACTGATTGTTAAATGATGTAGTCTAAACCTATGCTTATGTTCATCCGTTGTGACCAGGGGAAATCATGCTCTTCAGCTACACTGGAAGAACGCATTGGGTCTGGCAAAACAGAACAGATTTGGAAATTGTTTGTAGTTAATGATGTTTGTTGATTCAGCTAGGACTTTACTACAGGCAAATTCATCCTAATTGGCACTCAATTAGGCAAGAGCTCTGAAAGTGTTTTAATTTGATGAGGGTACTTTTGGCCTTATTTCTATATTTAAAATCTTTACCTATTTTGGAGGCTAAATTATTTTTTACAGACACACAAATCCAGCTATTTACTTACAGATACAAATATAGGGCAGAATATAAGTAATACATCAAGACAAGGACACTATGATTATAAAGATATACAAACTTTAAGTCCTGCTCTAATTTAAAACCTCACATGACCAAAGTTTATTTGTTCACAATGAAATGACTTCAAGTCCAAAAATTAGGAGAATGCCACAAAACAATATTTTTATTGCCCATGTCAGCAAAAATGCATTCACATTTATGAGATCCATTAAAGAAATATATTAATATTTAGATAAACATTTTTAACAAAAAAAAGCAGGTTTAGAATAATCTTATTTTTAGAATATGTGTTTTCCCCATAAGTACCTAAATCAGCCAGAAATTTGCAAGCTCGTGTTTGACAGATGCCTTCTTTTTGAGGCTTTATCAGTGATGAAGTTTAACATGTCACATTTTGGTCTATGTCCAGAAACAGGAAGATTTCTGACTTCAACCCACCTTGAATATCATTTCACCTCAAGGAGGTGGAGACCCAGCTTTGTGCACAGCCAGCCACAGAAGGCACTGGAATACCAGTAATGGCAGTAATAGCTCAGGGCGTGGGGGACGATGAGACCTTCACGGGTGAGGGTCACTGCTTGGCGGTGTATCTGTGGGATCTTACCCCTGACGGGTCGGTGGAGAAAGGATGGGTTAAGGGAGACGCGTGCCCACCTATCTGACCTCTAAAGCTTCACACAGTTCCTGAAATGCGCAGATCCCTCCCAACCAGAGCTTCCTCACAACCCCATTGACCCGTCCTGCCCACTCATCCACCCAAGCTCCACTCAATTTTAATGATTGTCCTTTATAAACACAGAATGATTAAAATATGGTCAAGATTTTTTTTTTTGGCGAGTGGTTCAGACAACATGAATCCACTGATTCAGAGAGACCAAACGCTCATGTAAAGTGAGGAATAAGATCAAGGCAGGACAATTGTATCGGTATCTTTGTATCAAGAAAGAAGAGAGATTGCATTTATGCAAAGTGTCTGACTTCCAAGGTCAGGATGAGCTAATGTGAACTACCTTTTTTGAACAATTTGCATCAAAAGCAAGGAAATTGGTGTGTAGAAGTGTTTGCTGGGGACATTTCGTAGTGCCACCATATGTCACAGTCACAACGCTGACAAGGAAAGAGAGAGATGGCTTTAGGCCACAAGAGAGGTATGGCTTTCCTGCCATGCAAAGGATCTATGTGCGTTTTGTAGCCCAAAAGTAGGAATGTGCTAGGAGGTTGTTCCCTTATCTCCACCTCAGGCATTTGCGATGTTATATCTTTTTGTTTCTGTTACCTTGTCCTTCTGCAAACTGAGAGTAAAGACTTTTGCTTGTGAGCTGGGCTGTGGCTGTTTTATCTGAGGATGTCACTAAGTGAGAGTCCAGTGAGAATCTGATTTCTCTCTTCTCTAGCGAGAGTAAATGGTAGAGATTGTGTGAGTCAAGGGTGGAGGAAACAGCAGCCTCTCCTCCAGGGCCCAACAGCAAGCATGGTACAACTTTCCAGCTTAGGAAGCATCCTGAATAGCAACTCATTGTATAGCTGGTAACCAGTGCAGTAATTCCAGGTCTGATGTTGTGCATCAATAGCTTTTGGCAATCTTGCAGGATTTGTGTATCAGGATTTTACATCGATCTACCACAGGGAAAGTCCCTTAGACAACAGATAATTTCTGCTAATTTTTTTCTTGTTATAATATCAAATTAAGTAATAACCATTTCTTAGTATGGAATGTAATTTAAAAATTAACAAAACCAGCTATCTTCCATAGAATACACTGTGGAACTTTTAAAATACAGATTGAATGCTTTTCCAAGGGTGAAGTATGACCTTCAGACTCTACATGAGAGTGGGAGCAATTTGATTTCCATCAAAGGGAATAGTAGGCATATCTAATGGATTTAAACAGTGTTTGGATGCAAGAAGCAATATCTTGGTCGTTTCTGAATTAAGTTTGTATGTATTGACTGACATTCAAGAATTGATGTCCGACAGGCTGATAGCTCTGGATGTCAGCTGAAATGGAAGCAGAGTTTCATTCCAATAGCCCATAAAAAGTGGTGCTGAATATTGCTACCTACTGTCAACACACTGACACCAAGTATAACAGTAAGGGTAGGGCTTTGGGTCAAAGCCCGTCATACAGATATTGTGTCAGATGTGATAGTGTCTAGTATGAAATAAGCTTTTTGAGAAATACAATGCAAACGAGTTAAGTACTTCTTCCTCTTGCATTGTCATCTAATTTTAAGCATCCAGTGGTTGCACCCACCAGCAATAGGAAAGGCTAAAAGCTGACTCAGTGTTAGGATGACTGTAGGATTCCCAGCATTTGAATGATGCCAGCTCTGTAATACACACCTGTATCTTCCCTATACTGAACTATTAGAGTATGTTCACTCTACGCAAACTACGTTTCAGTCCATCCAGAAGCGAAGATGACAAAGTTGCTCATTACGTGGAGTGTGTAGTCACAGTACACTGAACCAGGTGCTTCATTAATTGGTTTGACCGGTTCTTAAGCTGAGAAGTTGCAAAGCACTGCTTTTACCTTATGATGATCTAAATGAATCTGGACTGCTCTCGGTGTGATCCCGGTGGGGTTGTGTCAGAGGGACGTCAGTCAGAACATCTTCAGATTATGAGACGGAGTTGCAAGAATAGGGTGTACCCTGAATAATTTTCTTCTGAGGAGTTAGCAACTTTGTCAGCACCAACTCTGATAATCTGGTAGTATTCACACGCACAATCTTTCTTTTGGTCTGTGCTAAGGGATGTGAGAGATTTCATTTTTTCAGAGTTGGACTCTGTGGTGCTGTTTTACTGCCAAAAGCTGAAGGCTGTATTTGCAGTGGATTTGTGAGGGCGCATATACTTTGGAATAGATTTGGAATTGAAATTTGATGGACTGATCATTGTAATGCTTTTTATCTTTAACATCTGGACTAATACTAAGTATGCAGTTCAGTTTCTAAATATTAAGAGTGTGCTTTAGAGAGCTGCTGAAAGCCTGCAACTCCCACTGTTTTCAGTCTTTCACATTTACTCAGCTTCCTAAAATTTGACCTCTTTCATTTGGGAGCCTGACACTTGGCTCTCAACTTTCCAGTGTCAGTCTGCATTTCATTAGCACATCAAAAAAGCTTTTTATCAGTTCTTCCACTGAGATGTAATACCTTTTCCAAAACTCATAGGCAGATTTTGAACTAATATTTTAAATCTGGGCATGCTTATAGCTGCTGTCTACTTCTCATCTGTTTAGAAGCCAATGAAAATCAACATTTCCAAATTTTTGCACATGGTGATAACCGGATCTTCTCATAGCAGCGTGATTATCATTGCAGTCTATTGATTTTTCTCACAACAGAAAACTGGTAACTTAGCAAGCATCTTTCAGTATTAGGAAGTAATGTAACTGGATGTATGATAAGCTTTTTAATCTTTCTCCTTGGCACAAACAATGCATTTTTCCATTTTGCAGGGAACACTCCCTATTACCCGCCACCTTTCTTCTGAAAGAGAGGTAACTCCACACAGCGTGGAACAGTAATTCTCCTGCTGAGGATGGAGGTTAGACACCATTCTCTGCCTTCTTACAGTGAGAATATGAAGTTTGTTTGGAAGTGTTGCTTTTTCAGCACACCAGACCTCAGTCTCCCACAGGGGTGCTCCACTGCCAAAGCATCTTGTAGTGTTCTTACCCAGACATTCCTCCATAGCCATCAGATAGCGGCGCTTGGAAAATTCACCTCCCTCCTTTCCTCGGTTTTATGTTCCCTCAGACAGTCCCGATGTAGACTTATTATTCATTTCACCATTATAAAAATGTTCTGCAAAATGTTCTCTTTTCTTTAACGCGTGAAAAAGAATTTACGATCTCCTCTTCATCAGGCAATGTATGTGCTGCCTTAAATCATACTTCAATAGATCTCCGAATGGCATGAGTAATTAACGGCCTTTATAGAAGCTTTGTAATAACCAGTAACATCAAAGGGTAGTAATAAACCAGAAAATAAACTAATAATTAAACCAATAAATCTTTTATACATCAGTGGATTAAAAACTCCTTTGAAAATAAGCATGTGCACTAGCTAGCATCTAAATGATGGAGTTTGTCCAAGAAACTCATAGGATGCTGAACAGAAGATGCAACAAATGTCCATCACGCAAAGGGATTAGTCTTGGTGGTTTATGTGATACGAAATACATACTCGGTCATACTCTGCCTGGCAAGCATTCAGTAGCGAAATGCCCATGTGTTTCGAAACCGTGCAGGTTAGGCTTGTGCATCAGTCAGTAGTGCAGATCAGTAAGAGCAGATCTGCAGAGCAGAACAGTTGCTGCCTAAGACCTGACATCCTTGTTATGCATTTTCATGGTTTTATTGGGACTGGTCTGGACTGGTCCTGTGTGATGAATCTCTGTTACTGATGGGAGTACTGTAGATGCGCTGCTGGAGTGTATCTTCCAGCTTTGTTTTATTCTGAAGGAATCCAGTTTGTGTACTTGGACACTGCTATGTGAAGCAAACATGAGGGCAGCAGGGACTACAAGGAGGTTCAATTCAAAGCGGCACTCCCCATCTGAGCTAAAGCACTAGCATAGACGCGCTCTTCAGTGAGTAAGAAGGATAGGGAAAAATGCCCTGAAATACTTTCTGTTCTCGGGATGTCTTACTCTGCATCACACTTTCTCATTGTTATACCTGCAACCTCGATTGCCTGTATTGCTTGGGTCATTATGGGGGAAATACAAAGTTTTTTACTTAGGACCGGACTCCAGGATAAATGATATTCTGCTGCCACACAGCTGAAATACAGCGATCACCTCGTGGGCCACTGTCCACACCTGGCGAAGGGCGCAGTTCGTATCGTGCCCCAGGCAGCTGCGTGGCCAGTCACCGCACAGCTGCACCCCACGGGGCTGGCTGGGGCTTGCTGCCGACGCCGTGTCTATAGACACAGGGAATTTACAGCCATTTGCTGTGATAGAGCTGAAAGCCTGACAGAAGCTATCATACAGTATTCCCAGAAAATCTGAAACAATGTGGCAGGACTCCAATTTGATATGCTTGATTTTTACAGTGCGAACTTTATGGTTTTTGAAAAAGGATATTATGGTATTGGTATTCCAAAGTTGACATTGTATCTAAAAGTAAAACTATATGTATTATACAAGACTCAAATAACTGGTTAAATATTGCTAAGTGCCGCTTAAGAGAATGAAATGCAGAGCTGCAGTACACCCACACACAAATAAAAATACTATCTGCTGGGAGTTCTTTATTGTGTTTAGCAGAGAGCTATAAATGCACATTTAAAAAGCGATTTGTATCACTACTTTATCTTATGTTTAGATCTCTGAATGTACAGAAATCAGAGCCTCACAAGCTCAGTTCACTCTTGGATACCTGAATACATTCAAATAATTTTCTTAAGCCTTGTGCAGAAAATTAAATTGAAAATCTTCAGCTAACTTTCTTAGGATAATCCACCAAAACTGTGCAGTTTTGGATCCATGAATGACCACAGCCATGATTTCAAAATAAAAAAAACAGTGCCAGGTTACTAGGGAATGCCACACGTGGATCATGGTTGCAGCCAGAGATGGTATCTTGGTATATTTTGTTAAAACAGATCTAGATAAATTCAGGACAAAATTTTCCCCAAAAAATGAGCTGTTTCAAGATGCAGACTAACATGTAGCCTAGCCAGCTTGTGGTTGTGAGTCACTTATTAGAGAGATACTCAAAGAGATTCCTTGGTTTCTTTATGAGCCAAATGTGCTTTCCAATCCTTCCTGCAGTAACTCTAGAGCTTGCATGCTTTGAGAAGTAATTTTAGGATGGTCCCAAGGAGTCTGGATGGAAATAAATCTGTCTGAAAACAATAAGCGGGGTTGTTCGGTTATGTTTTCCGCTGTGTTTCTTTCTTGCTCCGTCAGTGAAAAGCTGCAAACAGTTCCTGCAGTGTATTCTCTACGAGTCATTTTGCAGTTTGGTGCTTGCTTCTTCCATTTGCTACTTCTCTGTTTGTTATATTTCTGCACCTTTCATGAAAGTCCATAGGATTTCAATGTCGAGCACAACAAAGCGACTATTTAACGTGTAGATTTCTCCCTCATTGTCTTCTTTCAAAATAGGGCCAAAAATCAAGATGAGTTTGCAGTTCTAATTTTTATTCCTTCAGTTCAAAGTCTAAACTTTCTTAAAATGTACATGTTTACACTGACACTTGTCTTACAAAGTTTGTCTTTGATCAGCCAGTGCTAATATACAGAGTATGACACAAGTGATCATAATTTTATTCAGCAGCTAGAAACGGCAGTTTAAGAGAGAAAGCAGGAGGATTTATGCTTTGTAAAAATACACACTCTTATACTGTATTGCGAATTTCATGAAGTAGGAATACCTGGGGGAAAAAGAATGAGCAAAAATGTTCATGATTACTTGAAAGAATGTAGCAAATCAACCTGTATCACCTCTAAAATAAAAATGCCCTAATATAAAACTGTTCTTTTTTAGCTGTATCCATGGATGTGTGTGGGTTTCTGGCAGAAGGCTCAATTGTCTACCCTCATTTTTGGCAATCGCATCCATGTGGGGTCAGTGTAATGAATAATATAGCTGATGACCAGGCATTTACAGATACATTGAATTATTAGAAAGCATTAAGGAACAAGATCCTTTTAAAAGTATGAAATCATGAGTGCGTGTCACAGAAATTTATTTATGTTAAAGTAAACTTTTATAAACCTTTCCGATAGGAACAAGGGTAGATTAATTCCTAATCCTTCCTTTGACCTTTTAAACTTCCTGAAAACTATAAAGTGTATGACACAGGTGACGTCAAAAAAAAAAGGCAGTACCCTCTTGTTGAATATCTCAAATAAAGTGACTGTGAAAATTTATTAGACTGATTGGAAGCCACGATGGGAAAGTAGTTTGGGGGCAAAATGTCCTCTCAGTCATTGTTCAGAAGCCACAAGATGTATGGTGAGTGGCAGCTCAGAAGAGGAGGCTCTCTCCTCTGGAAGTGTGGTGATGAGCCAAGGCTGGCTTTGGCATGCTCGTGGGTGCAGAGCAGGAACCTTTACCAAGTGCTTAGAGAAGATTTTTGGCAGTCCTGGCAGGTCCTAGAAAGTGTTGCAGATAACAAGGAGCAAAAATGGTCCCTGGAAAGTCAGAGGAGGAAGGAGCGTGTGGCCAGCGCGTTTGGAAAAATGAACTGAGGCAGGGCATGGGTTCTCCTGCGTTTCCTATTGACTGCACTGCAATGTGTTGGTATTGGCAATAACATTTTCTGGTGTGCCTCCGAGGCCAGGAGAGCAAGCAAGAAGGTGGACAGTTACGTGGGGGAAGCAGAACACGTGTGTACCTTCCCCAGGGCCTGGCCATGCTCAGCCTCTCCTCAGCACCTCTCTGTGGGCTGCAGCCTGGCTTCAGTGCATGTTACTTCGTCCTCCATTCCCTGGCATCTCAGGGAAGCACAGTTCAGCAACGTGACTTGCAGGTTTATTTGTTCTGGGTTATGCCCGCCTAGTGGATGAGGGAAAGGCTGT